>NC_050446.1:30428942-30563942 GCF_903995425.1 Onychomys torridus | reverse complement strand
GGCTCCAAAGCTACACAGAGAAACCCTGTCTCAAAAAACCAAAAAAAAAAAAAAGAAAAGAAAAAAGAAAGGAAGGGAGGAAGGAAGGAAGGAAGGAAGGAAGGAAGGAAGGAAGGAAAGAAGGAAAGAAAGAAAGAAAGAAAGAAAGAAAGAAAGAAAGAAAGAAAGAAAGAAAGAAAGAAAAGGGCATTCTATCTCAAAGTCTCCCAACAGGATCCTGCACTATCATTTCCATACTTAAATAAAAATTTGAAGTAAGTATCAAAATAGCTTATATCAATCAGCCTAAAACAGAAGCAAATTGCTATATATGTCATATATCTATTTTACAGAATACTCAGTAGAGCTATAGTATAATATTGATATATAATTCCAGTTCAACAGACCTGCAAGAACTGTCAGAGGAGAACATTTGAAAAATACTGAAGCCTACAGTCTTTAGTCTTCTCTCTCTCATGTAAACCCACAAAGTCAAAATCCAGAAAATGTAAATACTTACCCAATGTTTTACTATACTTTGCTCATGTCTATATTCCTAGCACTTGAGAGCCTAACACAGAAGGACTGCTCTGAGTCCAAAGCTAGTCTTGCTACATAGTGAGTTCAAGGCCAAGCAGAGAAAGACTTGTCTACAAAGCAAGACTCTTACTTTCCAAAGAACCAAGAGTGCAAAATAAGGTACCCAGTATCATCCAGATTTGAAGATAAACTACCTGACTAAGGTACTGTGTATTATGTCATTCCAAGAATAAGGGAAATGTAAAAAAGCTCTACTTGTCTGAGGCAAAGCAACCATACTGATGCAGGAAAGGAACTCTCAGAAATATTTAGTGCAGTGATTCCATGAACTTCATTTTCCCTGGGTGGAATACTTCATGATCTCAAGTGTTTAACATGTAAGAAAAAGACTCAAAACAGGTCTGAACTGCAGAGACCACACACTCCAGGTGCCATCCTTTGAAGGGGAGGAGTTTACGGAAAGCAGCCTGAAGGCGGAGAGAGGGCAAGGGTCTCAGTGCACACCACTCTCCCACGTTCCTCGGCTATCAGCACTGTCACACATGCAGAAGGCCAGGCACTTGCCACCAGCCCTCCATATCTACTTCACCCAAGCAAGCAAGTACAGAATTGTGATACATAGCCAAGTCAAGGACTATCTGTTCTGCCTCTATTGACTCTTACAACCAATGATCAAGGGACCAACTCCCCTCATCTGAACCTTGGTCTTTCAGTAAATCTAGACTTCAATTCTTCAGTACAATTCAGTCACTTTCTAACAGAAAATGTTATAGAGGCACACTTACCCAATGTGGTTGGTTCTCAATGAGATTTCCAGTTCTCTTAGCACTTGTGTAGATTCTTGAACACGCCTTCTGAATTTCTATAATTCAACAAGATATATGACCCTTAGTACCTGACACTCCTGTAGCTTGTGATAAATTTAATGTCATATGAAAATACCTTCTAAAGTGTATTTCTCACGTTTCTTTTGTTTTATTCAAAAGCATATAAATCTTGATCATAAAAAAATAACTTACAAGAAAGGACCAGGAGAATTACTTATTTTATGCACTCTCCAAGTAGACTATGTTCCCTACCCCACATATACAATAATAATCACCATTATGCCTCTTGTTCAGGAACCCCAAACCATCTCCAGCTTCAATGATTCACCAGGATGACCACAGACTCGAGACACACTCGTATTCATGGCAATGATGTATTGAAATAAGAGAGAGAGAGAGAGAGAGAGAGAGAGAGAGAGAGAGAGAGATATGCATAGGACAACATGAGTGTACCAGAAACTAAACACAGGCTTTCGAGAGTGCTCTTGCCCAAGGAATCCCTTCTGATAGCAGATGTGAAACACAACAGAGACCTGGTGGCCAGGGTTTTCATTAGGGGCTGATCTCATTAGCATAGTCTGCCTCATTCAGGCAACAATCGTAGACTCCAGCAATAAATCAGGTCTTCAGACTGTGTAGTCTTCATAAATGATTCCGGCTCAGTTACCTTTTACAGAAGAAATGAACTCTGATGGCCAACTTTGTAAGCAGGCCCTTCTAAAGACAGCAGTTCTGAGCCTTGACTTGACTCTTCTTGGCCTGACGTAATGTTCCAAAAACAAACATTCAGAGTGGCCCTTCTAATTAGTCCTCGCTTGGAAGGTCAGTAATGAAGGTTCATGTGCACATGCACACCTTCAGGATGCCCTTCCTCCCTCCTGTCTATCAAGATCCTACCTGTCTTTCTAGATTTACCCTGTCCTTTCTTTAATGAGTCCTGCTGTGCTAGTGATATATATATGAAATCTCCAAGATTCAAATGGGCTCCTATGCCCACCAGTTCTCTGGAGATGACTTTCCTACAAAAACCTTAATGGTGACTAATGTCTCAGGCTACTCTGGAAGAAGGAAATTCGACATGCATTGCCTGATTTTAAAAGATCCAGGCTATCTGTGCTGTGGCCTGATCCCCTCAAGCTCCTTTCTCACTGGAAAAAGCTCTGTGAATTCCAGCTCAGGCTATGAAGGACTTGTCCTCTGCTGCCACCAAGTGCAGTAAGAATAGAGGCCTCCATTTCCAGGCCACTAAGCATGGCTCCCACTCTTCAGAGTCAAGAAGGAAAAAAGTTGGTAGCATGATTCCAGACTGTGGGGTTATGAGAGCTACGTCATAAGCATGAGAACCAGTTAGTTGCCCATGGAGACCAGCAACACCGCTTGGCACAGGCAGGCTCCTGTTGCCCCTTCTTCTCTTCTCAAAGTCCCTTGCTTTCTTGAAGTTGCTATAACTGTTATCACAAACACTATAAAAAATATCTTCTTGGGGTTTTGTAACCAATATACAGTGGGATATAGGAAATAAAAATATCCCAAGTATAAGGAAAAAAATGTGTTCTGCTTCTGCTGTCAAGAAAGACCTAACAAATGGCAAGGCCATTGATGATTTGGAGAGATCTCCTCTACCACCTCCCTGCAATGAGTATACTAAGCATGGGATTAGGCAGGAAAGAGGGAGCAGGACAGGGGGACTGGCTAAAGGTACCAATGCTCCAAGCTGCTTGTTAAGAGATGTCAGATAGGTTCTCAGCAGTCTCTGATGCTTCCTAAGTCTTCCTCAAGCTTCAAAGAAGTCATCCCTGATGATCTTCTACAAAGAGTACAGGCATTGTACTGAAAACATAATTTAGCTGTAAAGAGGTCTGACCAAAGGGCATGAGGAGAGAGGGAGAGAGGAAAAGAAAGGCAAGCAGACTGATATGGATGTTATATACACACATACAGACAAACAGAGACACAACTTACCAAGACAACTAAGTCAAACACTGAGCTAGAGCATCAGCTATGCTGGGCACTGTAATTCTACAACCGTCTTAAACTGAGACAAACTAAACTGATTTCATTCCTGTGTTGCATTCTCCATGGAGGAGCTCAACTTTTGGTTGGATTTTGGAATGCAGACAAACCTTAGCATCCTCTTTGCTAATACATAAACAGTGAATGCTAACACTTTGCACTTCTGAAATACATCCGCAAAACTCTAAAGCTCTTCAAAGAGAAACTTTGAATCTATAGGGCCCTGCAGGAAAGCAAGAGCCAGGAAGGATCCACTACCTAGCAGTCCCATCTTCTCTCTATCCTCTCAGGAATAAGACAGCCAGTACAGCCCAGAGAGGCAGCTGAGCCTGGGTGAGCCGCACTGTAAGTTTTTCCTCACAAATGTAGAGTTACTTTTCTTCATGGTCTGTAACCTCTTTCCATGGCAAACATGAAGACAGCCTCCTCCAAGACACAGGCTAATAACAGCTGGTATAAAATAAGGAGGCTAGTTTATAGTGTTCTGGGCTCAGAGATATCTAATTTAGGCTCTTCCTTCTCTACCTTAGGAGGTTTCATTTAGAGCTATTCTAAACAGAATGTGCTTGGGTTTGTTGTTGTTGTTGTTGTTGTTGTTTTTAAGAGCAAATTAAGTATCTTCTATTTAATTTGACCAAAAGATTAATGAATGAACTATTCGAGGACCCTGACCACATTTAAAGGAAGCCTGCTCAGCAAAGACAGTCTGGCTACAATTTAAAGGCCTGGTTGGAAACACTCCCCAACACCGGACCACAGATGAGAATTTTAAGCTCATTTTAACTGAAAACCATGCCTTATTCCAAAGAAATCTCCTTTTTCTCTGCAGCTTAAGCATCACAATTATATTGTGTGGAACAGATCTTTTCCTACCCACAGGTCCTGACAGAAATCTTACTACAGCAGGGGGTTGGGGTGCTAATCTTACATCCAGTTCATTTCTCCAAACAAGCACATTCAAATGGACACATGGGTCAGGAGAGAGCAATCAGTGGTTCATACGACCACCACCAGGCCCATTCCTCTATAGTAAGTAATCCTGCAAGGAGTGAAGCATTTAACACAGAGGATCCCTAGTTTCTTCCACTTGGTTTTCTTTGTATCCTCCTGAGAGGTGGGGCTGGGAGCCCATGCAATCATTTCTGGAAGTAGTTTCTAGAATGATCTGTATGTTGCATGAAGGGGGAGTTCACTCACTCTGTATATAACTGCTGCCATTTCAGCCCCACTCACTCAGGACAAGTATGCCTAGTGGCCTTGGAGCAAACTCGACCATCCTCTCAAGTCTGGGGGTTCCTAAAGGAGCAGCAGATCTCTTTGGTATAGACTGAGCACCCTTGCAAAGACAAGAGTATAGACAAAACTGCTTTTAAAAAAAGGGGGGGGGGAATACATATTTGTGTGAGGTGTTTGCTGTCACAGCATCCCCTAACCTATAAAATTAAGGCTGCTCTATGCTCAGGTTAAGAAATAAATCAGAGAAACTAACAAGAATTAAGCAGCTATTAATTTTTGAAGTGCATGGAGGGGGGAGAGGGGAAGGGAGGAGAATGAAGACCTTTTACATACGGTCAGCAAACTTCTGAAGGGAGAAATATTACCAGACACATTCATAGAAGATGAGGGAAAACATGGGACATTCAAGAACTGTATGTCATGGAACCAAAGTGTGGTTCTCCATTTTCTTTTTTAAAACTTATTTATGAGTATGTTTTGCTTGCTTGAAGGTATATACACCATGTGTATTCCTGATGTCCTCTGGAGGTAAGAAGAGGGTATTGGATGTCCTAGAACTAGAGTTACAGATGTGTATGAGTCACTACATGTATGCTGAGAACTGAACCCAGGGCCTCTAAAAGAGCAACAAGTGTCTAAATCACTGAACCATCTCTCCAGTGCCAGGATCTCAAAGTTCAATCATCGTTTCTATTGTTGAAATCCCTCTCGTCCGTAAGTAAACCAGAGGGAAAGACTCAGGGAACTTCCAGGGAAATGGGAACAACGCTTGCAGGACATTTTGGTGGGGGCGGGGGGCAATTTGGGTAATGAAGAGCTAGAATGGAAAAATGCAGAAAAGAGAGAAAAGTTAGGAGGAGAGCAGAGTGGAGAGAGAGAGAACGAAAACAAAAAAGGAAAGAGGAGAGTGATCCAAGACCGTGGAACAGCTAACCAACAGAAGTGTGCTGTTCTTCTCCACGAATCACCACTGACAGCACAGGAATTCAGCCTGGGAAGCCTTGAACACGAGAGTTGTATAAGGCCAAGGGGAAACAAGCACTATCTGATACAAAGTGTCTTTACCCACAGTCATCAAGGACAGCTCTGCCCTGAGCCATCCCAGGGCTGACCCAGCCTGCAGGGCTGTGCCAGGCGACATGCTTAACCACAAGGCATCAGCTTAGGCCAATTGTGCAGCCACACAAAGCAGGGCTTGTTTGTAAAAGGAGAGATGGTTAAGAATGAAATCAGCTATTCCCTCTTAACCTTCTTGTGGTTAGGAGCTGGGCTGGGGCCAGGGCTGGACCTGGGGCTGGGGCCAGAGCTGGGGCTAGACCTGAGGCTGAAGCTGGAACTGAGGCTGGGCCTGGGCATGGGCCAAAGGTTGGGGCTGGGCCTGAGCCAAAGGTTGGGGCTGGGCCTGGGGCTTGGGTTGGGGCTGGGTCTGAGAAAGCTGCTTGAAGTATCAATTCAGGATGTCAGTAAGTAGCTGGGGTGAGGAGAGACAGCACCAGTGATTTTTCAGGGTTCTAGAAGTGTACCAAGTAATGAAGGACAAACATTGCATTTGCAAGGCCTGCTTTGTTAGAGGCCAAAGCACCTCAGGACTGGACTCACTACTCTGAGCAATAGGAACTGACAATATCACTGGCCATCAGAGGGACATGTTGCAGACTCCCCACCCCCCTTTGTCTTCTCATGTTGAAGGTCTCCAAAGTTTGTGTGCCTGGAGCTCTGGCAAAAATTAACACAGAAGAAAGTATAATGCAGGAGTCTGCCCACTAAAGAAGAAGCAACAGCCAAGAGTGGAGACATATCCCCTTACCTTCCTGGTTACAGCTGGATCCAGGTAGCCTTTGAGCTTCTGAATGTATGTGTGGGGAGGGTTCTTCACCTGGAATCGCTCCTGCAGGAAACACAAACTTAAGTAAACAGCAGAAACAGTATGAAGGAGTACCACCGTCAGCCACATGAAACACATTAATGTCACTACTCATAACCAAACATATCCCAGTGTGAATGTGGCTTTGCTCATAACTATATTCTGTCTGCATAGATCATGTGATCTCTTTGCACAGAAGGAAACGATGGCTGAAAAAAAATGCAGTATCCTCTTTCATAACACAGCTAGTGAGTGATACAGTGAGCCTGAATCCATGTCCTCCCAAATCTAGACTGGGGGCTGCTTCCCCGCAGGCTATGCAGCTGCCACTCGAAGGGCCCTGCGCTGTCCATTGCTTTTCATATTTCCTGTGTACTTCTAGTGAATTCCTTGAGATACCTTCAATGTTGGCAAATCTTTCACTTTGGAATATGTTACCTTTAAAAATAACCATATTTGAGTCAAGACTGGATAAAACCAATTTCTTTCGAAAATGAGCAACGAGTTAATTGCTGAAAGGGTGGATGGAATGTGGGGACATTTATGAGAGTACGTGAATATGCATGCATGTTATCATTACTAGGTTCCTAGAGTAGCTACCGAATTGAAAATCCCAAACACATGCCCACATATGCATACACACACAAATGAACACAAGAACACACATGCATGCACACACATGTACATGCACACACATGTGATGATCAAAGCCAAGGTCAAAGAATGAAGGAGGAAAGGTTCAAATTCAAGAAGGGAAATTCTGAGGGGGGGGGCGCTATATGGGCCTGAGCAGCTGAATATATGTTGTGTTTTATGTGTATGAAAAATTTAGGTCAGGTGCTGGTGGTGGTGCACACCTTTAATCCCTGCACTCAGGAGGCAGAGGCAGGCAGATCTGAGTGAGTTCGAGGCCAGCCTGGTCTACAAGTGAGTTCCAGGACAGCCAGGGTTATACAGAGAAACCCTGTCTAGAAGAAGGAAGAGTTTAAAGTTTAAATACATCATCTCTAAAAGGAAGGTTCTTATTGTGTGTGTTCTTTCCCACCCAACAATCCAAAAGATGTATTCATGGTAATTATTTCTAATCTTCTTTCTGCTTCTTCTACAAGAGAATTTTCTAATATCACAGCAGCAACAATAGGCCAGCACAATCAAGCAGTTGTTTACTTAATAGAAATGTGTATTCATGCCAGGTGTAGTGATGCAACCCTTTAACCCCAGTACTTCTGAAGCAGAGACAGATATATCTCTGAGTTAGGAGGCCAGCCAAGGCTACAAGTGAGGAAAGGAGAGAGGGTGGATTGTGAATTCCAGTCCTGCTTGGGCAGTGAGTGCAGTAAGCCTCCATCTCAACAAAAACAAAAGTAGAGCAGAAACCTGTTCTATCTTCGTTAATGTCACTAAATAGAACGGTGTTTATTCAAAGAACTGAGTTTCTTTTGAAGCTCAGATATGTCATGTGTCTCAAAATTTCAGTGTCGAGTATGTTTTGTTTCTGAGACAGGGCCTTGAAACAGCCTCTAAGTCTTTCTACATCAGCCTCCCATCCACAGGGACTATAGGCATTTGACACCATGTTCAACTAAAGATGAGCTTCTGAAAACACCCCACAAGCAACAATAAACACTCTGCCCAGGGCAGAGGTACAGCAGGCTTGCTGCACATGTAAATTGGTCAAATTCATGTCAGTACTAAAGGCACCTGCTGCTGAGCCTATGCTAGGGCCCTCTTGAGTCCACAGCTGTCTATCACCTTCATAATTACATTTCTCATTAACTGCCCCACCCCCAAAGGGGAGTCTGCTTAGGACCTGCTCTGCAGATAAGAGAAAGGATTAAGAATTTACTAGATGCCACTTAGTGTCTAAGGATCAAGTTCACTGCCACCAGAATGAGAAAAGCATTCCTGAAGGAACTAAATGATGGGGGCCACAACACGGGTGTATTGAGCAATTAGGTGTTACAGCACTTGGAGCCCAGCAATGCTGAGGTCTTTGTCTGGGACACTCAGAAAAGCAGCATTAGTTCCTTTCAAAGCAGCTGAACTGTTTTCTTGGGTACCACTGTCACCTTGAACATGTAAATCTAAGGAAGCTGCTCAGGTTTTAAAGGTTCAGAATCAGGCACTCCATTCATTTAGAAAACTATTTGCAAACTTTATACCTTCTCTATTTTTGTGGATCATTACAGGGGAAATTGAGGTTAATCTGGTGTGGACTGGATTTATAAAAAGCATGTTTCAATCATTTCTCCTCCATAAACAGTATTTGAATAAATAATCCTAAAATTAACAAAATTCCATTCAGCTTTGTCTTCTTATATCTTACTATTCTGAGACCTGATGATATTTTAGCAAAATATCTGAATGAGAGTTTACCGAGAAATAAACATCTGTTAAGATGCACGCTGACTGCCAAGTCTCTTCTCCCCTATCTGGTCCTATTTCAGGAGTGTAATAACAGAGCTACACACATCGCTTCAAGGGCCTAGTGAATTACATGCCAGTCCTATGCTGTTTTAATGTTTCTATTATACTGACTCCACAATAATTCACACAAGTAAGAACTCAGGAAGAACTTTCCTTTGTTATATAAGCTTACTACACATGTTCTATTTATTGCTCTTTTCCTTGAAATTGGAATTAGTTTGAACTTGGTATTATTTCCAAAGGCTAAGCAAGCAAACTGTGGTCTCCACTAAGCCACAGTTATAACCAGTATAATTGCCATTAGTGAATTTAATCTGCAAATTAGTTCTAATCTCATCTGCTTGATGCTAAGTGATGGACAGCAAGAGGAACACTCCATGTCTTCTAGGGGATCATGTCACTCTGTCAAATGGGAAATTCTGACATTAGCAAACACAGAAAAGATGAGAAGAAATATTGCAATAGAGTATGTACACAGACATGATTTACTGTATAGGAAAGGCTAAGTGTGCACAGGCCAAGGGTGGGTGGGTGGGTTCAAGAGCAATCAGTGTTCCTTAGCCCAAGGAACTATGGTAAACTGAACCACATTAGCCCTCACAGAGCTAACGACTTATGCAAATAAACAATAATTCACACAAGTGGACCTAGACTCCGAATGAATGAACAAGTACGAAAATCCTCAAGAGAACATACTCTTTTTTTTCCAAAAACAATTACAAATGTCAGAGAAGTTGGTATATGACACCACCTCTAGAAGGGATACATATGAGCATGGAGAGCACAATGAGACAAGAGAGGACAATGGGGAAAATGAGGGGCAAACATTTAAACCCTTACCCACTTGGTCTAACAGTTGGGGAAGAAGCCAGTGCCATAGGAGAGTAGTTCCCAACTTTGGGGTCACGACCCTTTAGGGGTCACATATCAGATATCCTACATATTAGGATATTGTGTACCCCAATAAAACTTGCTTGAGGATCAGAGGACAGAGCCAGTCACTAGATTAGACATAGAGGCCAGGCAGTGGCAGCACACACCCTTAATCATTTGGATCTCTGCAAGTTTAAGGCCATACTGGAAACAGAGCCAGGCAGTGGTGGCACACACCTTTAATTCTAGTACTGGGAAGCACACACACCTTTAATCCCAGGAAGTGATATCTGGGCAGAGAAAGATATATAAGGCATGAGGAAACAGGATCTCTCTCTCTTTAGACTGAGAATTTCGTAGAGGTAAGAACTAGTGGCTAGCTGTTCTGCTTCTCTGATCTTTCAGCTTTCATCCTGATATCTGGCTCTGGGTTTTTTATTAAAAGACCACCTTAAAATTCGAACAACGAAGATATTTACATTACAACTCATAACAGTAGCAAAACTACAATTATGAAGCAGCAATAAAATTAATTTTATGGTTGGGGGTCACCACACCACGAGGAACTATATTAAAGGATCACAGCATTAGGAAGGTTAAGAACCACTGACCTAGAAGAAGCCAATCTAGCCTTACACCTACTCAGAAGAGCCCCTCTAGGGGCTTATTAGATTTTAAAAAGCATTCTGCAAAGCAAGCCCCTTCCTTGGAACATTTTAAATCCTGCTATCCTATCTAGATTCCCCATTTGAAGGTATTCACATGAATATCAAGTTTTAATGGTCATTTTATTACTCCACTCATTCAGAACACATAACAGAAAACACTGTTATTTTAAAACTCAGAGAGAAATAAATTTAATTCTTCAATTCCAGGGTGTTAAATGTCATGTCTGTGATAGAGCACACAGAGTTATAGTATAAAGTTGGCTATGATAAGAGCCATATGTGATCCTCCTCAGTTCAAAGAGAGGTGAGGCATTTTCCAACTGTGCTGATCAAAGGGATCTATCTCCCTGGAGAAAGAGGGTTTGGACTGAATGTTGAAGGAGAGGCAACACAGAGCTATCCTGAGTCTGTGTGTGCAAGGCAGGAGACAAAAAGTGTTTCAGATGAGCATGGAACAAAGGCAGAGGTGCGTGGAATGTAACTTCAGGGACTTTTTAAAAGCCGGGTCTCAGGACCTTGGTGCAGAAAAAGTCACGGCACAAAGAATCTCAGGCCAGCACTGGAGCAGACAAGAGAGGTTGCCAGATAATGAGCTAGTGAAGAGCGGATCGTCAACAGAGTCAATGCAGAATTTTAACTAATAGAAAAGCATATGGACAAAACTGTACAACTCTCCTCTCTCTTCTCTCAATGTTAAGAGCTGTCCTTTTCTGCCTAAAATTGGAACTGAAAAATCAGCATGCCAGATTCCTTCACCAGCCGTGGTTTCTTGGAGAGCTTTGAAGCATTCTTCAGCTCAATAGGAAATCACTTTCCTGGTCAGGGCAAGGGGGCTGGGCATCCAAGTGTTCTAGTACAACTGTCAGACTGAAAACAACTTTGATGAGGCTTTTCCAAATGATCTCTGTTATTTAGACTAGCGAAAGCTTCTTCTAGTTCAATCTAGTTCAACGGGGCTTTTTTGATCAAAACATTCCATAACTCATTTTCTACTATGTTGGATTAATTAGGCTTGCTTCATCCTATTCATCACTCATCATTTTTTCTCAATTTAAGTGTTCCCACTGAATTTTTTGATCTTGTGATAGCAGAGGCCACCCTGACAAAATTGGTTGGTGATTTCAGGTGGTCCCATGCACAAAGTCAACTACCACAGCGCCTGGAGCACAGCAGTGTTCACCACAAATCCTTGTTATTGTGACTGCAGATCTAGGAACTAGACACAATAGTGAAATGTCAAATTGGCACTAGAACAAGCTTCCAATTAACCTCCAAATTCTTTGTTCTCCTATTTCAACAACCAAAGATTTTCTTTTAGATTGATATTTCTTAAAACACAAACAACCAAAACCCTTTACCTAAGACAAGTGGGGGTGCTTATTAAACTACAAATTCTCTTCACCTAATCCATCAAGTACCTAGGAATCTGCATTGCCTTAAGTTCTCCATGTATGTAATCTAGACAGGAAAGCTTATTAAGTACAGATTTACACCTTAGCTTCTACTCACAATTGCTGAACTCCTGTCTTTATTTGATCTGCAAAGTAAATAGGCATGTGCTGCCAAGTGGAGATACAGGAAGATATTGAAATGCAGCTGATCTATCACTACAGTCTATGCATTCATGAACACTTTACAAAATGGCTGCGGGATAATACAGGTTGAGGAGCTAACAAGAGAGGACTTGCCTCGCATCTGAGAGGCTCTGCAGCAAATATGAAGTACTATTTGTTTTAAAGCCTTGATTCTTCATCTGAAAAGTGGAGCTATGAAACCTTCTCTCCATTTATTACCCAGGCCAAGAACTTTACTTAAGGATACCTTCAGAGTAGACTGAAGACTGGGGGTCATTAAGAGTCCTTCAGAGGTGATCATGTATCATAAAATAAAACACTGGGTAGCAGGAACAGGGCTCTAATGAAGATCGGGGAGAAGGAGAAGGGGGAAGAGAGGGAGGGAAAAGGAAAGAAACATCTTGATCAGTGAAGTAAGCCTCTGGGCATGTCTGTGATAGACTTTTCAGAGAGGATTAGATCATGAGAGCTGTGACTTAATGAATGAATTAACCCTTCAAGGATTCATAAAACGATGCTACTATTCAGAGATGATGAAAGGGGGCAGGTCACTGAAGGCGTTCACTTGGTGCCTAGATCTCAACTGCATTGCCTCTCATCCTCTGCTTCTGGCCGCCATGATTCGGATTGCTCTAAGCTGCCATGCTGTCCCCACCCCCCCCCCCATGACAGACACCTTGAAATGTGAACCTAGAGGAGCATTTTCTCCCTTTAAATTGTTTATGGTAGGTATTTTGACACAGCAATGCAAAAGTCTCCCCACCCCACCCCAAGCAGCCTCAAGTCTGTGTTTCCATCTTCAGATCACAAGATTAGGTAAACAGCCTCATTCTTTGCTTATATAATCTAGATCAATCATTAACCAAGAACTCAGGGAATACTTAAGAAGTAAAGTAAAGGAAGGATTGAAAGTAGGCACTACTAAATGGGTCTCTGCAGAGGACATGTGCACCTCCACCTGTGAGCAATGTCCATCCTATAAGACTTTAGATACTGAAAGCTATCCTCTAAGGAGAGCAGCATCAACAACTGGGTGGTGATGTCACTGAGAAGAAACAAGCAGTGGCTTCCAGGAAAACACCTGAAGGTGACACCTTAGTGTCTGATTTCACTTGATCTCCAAAACTAAGCAGGTGCTGACCTGGTTTTCACTTACATGGCAGAAACTCCTTCATCACCATGGTATTTTGATAACTGATGGTTGTTACATCCTTTGGTCTTGTCTACCACAAGCCATTCACCATGGTAGAGAATATAAAGTCTCTACCCTTCATATCAGTGTCCTCTTAGAAAACACCAAGCCATGTTACTAATCAAGGTTCCGATTGTCCGGCTGCATCTCCAGTATCTCCAGAATCATTAGAAATAAAATCAAGTCACGCAGCTCTCTTTTATGTAAGCAAAATAAGCTTGTCTCACTGCCACAGTAAGGACTCCAACACTTCCCTTAAAAGTTCTTCCTGAATGCCAGGTGACAGAGGACGCAGAACTGAGAGCTCTGTTTCATGTGCAGACTCCACGAAGCTGAGTTTCTCTGAAGGATGGTTTGCACAACACCTAGCATTCACTCTCATGGTGCCAGCACAATACACCGAATCAACTGGTGACCCAGAAGCCAGAATTACAAGGTGTTCTGAGATCACCTGCTGGCAATTTTAGCAAAACACTGAAGAAGGAAAAAACCAACACACCTCAACCATTTGCAAGTCATTCAGAAGTTATTTGATTTTCTTTTCTTTCTTTTTTGTTTTGTGAAAGATGAGAAAAAACAGGTTTCCACTACAAAGACTAAATTTCATATCCAAGTGCTAAGACAATACAAAGCAGTATTTGTACACCTCTGAAATTCTTAGCTAACATACTTAAATTTCCCCAAATTTACTGTGTGCCTGGCTCTCAACTCAGTGGTACACTGATTGCCTAGCATATGACATATGAGATGAGGTGCTGAGTCTGGTGCTGAGTCTGGTGCCTGCCATCACAAACATAAATAAATAGTGCAATAAAATAAAATTTAGATTGAAAAGTCACTTCCAGTCAAACATACTTCAATTGTCATGTTCTCCATATCCTGTGACAGTGTCACCAGGATTACAAAATATGCCTTTATAATAAAGCATATTTCAAACCACATAAGTAGTTTATTTCATGCCGCATGACTTAGGCAATAAACCAATTTGTGGGTTTTTTCCTCCCAATTTTTCTTTTCTTTTTTTTTTTCTTAAAAGGCTGGGTGGATTCTGGCCTCAAATTCACCATGTAGCCAATCTCCTCCTAAGTGCTGGATTTCATGTTCATTTTAAAGGAAAAAAAAAAGGAATGTACAATTCCATTCATATTACCAGTTACCAGGCAAGAAGGTAATCAATACTATGTTCTTTGGGGCAAAAGGAAGCCTAAGGCTTTGAATCAGACAGCCTCCAGCAGCTAGCTCTAGCCATGGATGCCAAACAGTACTTCTGACCAAGCATTTGTGTCACAGGACAAGCTCAGACAGCATTAATAAGCTGGCCACTCACCTGTGATGCCAGTATTGGGAGGCTTAGGCAAAAGGCCTGATGAATTGAAAGCCAGCCTGGAATAGATTCTCTCTCAGAAAAATAAGAGGTGGTAGGGAGGAAAGGGGAGGGGAGGAGAGGGGGAGGAGGAGGAAGATCAATATATTCCTTTCTCTTTAGTCCATTTCTCTCCCTTTCCTTGCTCCTCACTCTAGCCCTAAGTGGAAAGGCAGCACCTTCCCCCTCTCTGCAAAAGCCGTATGACAAAGGAACACTTTGGAAAAGGAAAGACACAAACTCAATTCTAAGTTCACAGAATTTTCCTGGACTCTAGCAATATTAAAACCCAAAAGCTCCAGCCCTGGGGAGCTGGCATCTGCTCCTTTGATGGCTTCTCCAGGGTTCTAGAAGGAAGCAGTTTGCAGACCTGGAATGAGTCCTAATGGACAGGGGACTCTGGAGAGGAAACTGAAAGAAACCTGTCTTCTTGGCAGCCACAACAGTAACTAAATGAGAACCTTTGCTGAGACCGGAAGACCTTGAGAAAAGAAAGATGGGCCCTTCAAAGTCTCAAACAAAAGATAACCCAGGATAAAAATACCTTTGAGAAAACAAAAAGAGCTGGCAAAAGAAGAACTGTGCCCCATAGTCAGTTCTTGCCTGGCACACTGGTGGAACAGAGTGGACAAATTGGTAACAGTAACCATTTTAAGTATTTACAGTGAATAACAATGAAGTATCTGTCTGGAGAAACTCATCCACACCTCTGCACCTCATTCTGCATTCTCTGACGACTAAACTTTTGTTGAATTAATAGCTTTTAAATTTGTTTAAACCTGGATGGGTATGACAATTTCATAGATGAGTACTGTATCTACATCATTTCAACCCCCTTTCTGCCTTCCAACTCCTCCTCATTATCCCCAACTTCATCTCAAATTCATGAGTGCTTCATGTCTGTCTGTCTCCCTCCCTCTCCCTCCCTCTCTCTCTCTCTCTCTCTCTCTCTCTCTCTCTCTCTCTCTCTCTCTCTATATATATATATATATATATATATATATATATATATATATCTGTCTCTAACACACACACACACACACACACACACATGAATACAACCTGCTAAATTCATTCTTATTGCTCATATATACATGTGTTTAGGGCTGACCATTCGGGATAGGATAACCTATTGGGGGTTCATCCCTGCAGAAGACTGATTCTCCCTTTCTCAGCAGCCATCAATAGCCTGTAGTTCTTCATCTAGTGATGAAGGTGGGGCCTTGTGAGATTTCTCCCTAATGCACTGGCATGTCAACTGGAGTCTCGCTGTGTTGGTCTGTCAATCCTGTTTTTGGGATTTCATGGCTGCAGCTTCCCTGTACTATAAAAAGATACTATTACCAGCAGAAGACCTAGCCCTCTGGCTCTTACAGTCTTTCTGCTCCCTCTTCCACGACATCTCCCAAGCCTTAGGTCTAGAGTTGTACTGTTGGTGCATCAGTTAAGGATGGCACACCACAGTCAGCTACAGTTCTCTACATTTAGACCAGTTGTGAATTTCTGTAATGTTCTCTGTCTGCTCTAAAAGAAGTCACTTTGATGAGGGGGAAGGGTTACATCTACCTGTGATATAAGAATCTTTAGAACACAATTAGAAATTAGACATTTAGGAAAACATAGTAGTAGAGTCCACTAGAGTTCATGACCCCAACAATGACTGTTAATTACCTAGGCTTACAGTACGAGGGCACGAAGTCCCTCTGACTAAGTGGGCCATACATCCACTAAACAGCTGTAGGTTGCCCCCACTACTGCACCACAGGGGATATATTTGCCATGCTGTTGTGCTGGTAGGCCTATAGCCCGACTGCTTTTTTCCCATTGCAGTTTACATAATACCTTCAGATACTATTAGAGTTAATAGTCCTCAAGGAAGAGGCTTCTGGGTCAGTTCCAGCTTGACTCCTCCAAGTACTGCAGTGTCTTCTTCAACACGGTCTTACCTTCAAGTTATAGAAGGCAACCAAGAGCAATGACAGTGGCCTATATTGGGGTGGGGGGGTTGGGGAGTCTCTTGGACTCATCTGACAATTAAAGGGAGATTTCCCATACCTGATACTGGAGATTTTGTTATATAAATAAACTTAAGTTTCTCTATGGCTTTTTCAATTATCCTTAGTATTACTTATCTTCCTTCCCTCCTCTTTTACTCTCAGCTCCTTCTCCAAAGTTAAAGCACCCCCCCCCCATTTTTCCGTCCTTCCTTCACAGTACCTGTGCCCTGCTGCACCCTCTCTAGAGACCCTTTCTCCATTCGCAGCCCTTTTTATTATCTTGGTATCTGAGGTTCCTCCATGCTGTATACTCATATCTAGAGATTCAGAGCTAGGATCCACAATAAAAGAACACATGCGATGTTTATCTTTCTGAGTTGGGTTATCTCACTCAGTTGAATATTTTATAGTTTTATCCATTTACCTGCAAATTTCATGACTATTTTTCTTTACAGCTGAATAGGATTTGGTTGTATATATGTACCACATCTTCTTTATCCACTCATCTGTTGAAGGACTTTTGGGTGTCCCAAATCCTAGCTACTGTGAACATGGTTGAGCAAGTATCTGTGGAGTAGAACATCAAGTCATATGCCATATTGGGAGATACCAAGGAGTGGTACAGCTGAGTCATACGGTGGATCTATTTCAGTTTCTTGAGAATTCTCCAGTGGCTGCAATCCTAGTTGCAGTGAATGGGTATTTCCTTTTCCTCACAGCCTCACTAGCAATTATTGCCAGTTGTTCTCTTGATCTTGGCAATTCTGACTAGTGCAAGATAAAATCTTAGAGTAGTTTTAATTGGCATTTTCCTAATTGCTAAAGATGCAGAACACTGTTTAAGATTTGTCCTAGCTATTTTTATTCTTTCTTTGGAAAATTCTCTATTCAGATCTGTAGCCCAACTTTTTAATTTAGTCATTTGTTTTCTTGACTCATTGTTTTAGGTCTTTGTATATCTTGGATATTAGCCCTCTGTCTGATGTGTAGTTGGCAAAGATTCTCCTCCATTCTATGGGCGTCCTCTTCACTTGATTGTTTCCTTAGCTGTACAGAAGGTTTTCATTTCCATTTGCCAGCAATGGCCTTAGTTCCTGAGCAAATGGAGTCCGATACAGAACGCCCTCTCTTACACCTGTATCTTAGAGCACACTACCCATGCTTCCTAGCAGTTCCAGGGCTTCAGGCTTCACATCAATGTCTTTGATCCATCTGAAGTTGATTTTTGTACAAGTGAGAGATATGGGTCTAATTTAAAGCTTCTACATGCAGACATCCAGTTTTCCAAGCATCATTTGTCAAAGAGGCTGTCTTCTCTACAGTGTGTATTTTTGGCATCTTTATCAAATATCAGATGGCAAAGGGTCATTCTGTTTTCTCAATTCTTTCCTGGAAATAGCGTATAAGATGCTATACTTCTTAGTAAGCTTGCTTGGCAAGACCTCCCAACACCAGCTTTCTGTCTTTTTCTTCCCATCTCCTGGCTAACTCCACTTTTAGACCCTGTCCTGAAGAACAGCCTGCTGGTCTAGGTCACCTACTCAAGGAGATTTTGGTTAGAATGTTTTACCACAGCAACAGAAAGCAAACAAAGATACCAGTTTAATGTAGAAGGAAATTAGGCAACCATCAATTTGTAACACTCAATGAAATTGATCCAATCAAAGATTATCAGTTGGTTTTAAATTCACTAGGTACCAAATTGGTATGTAACTGGTTATATCAAATTGTCACCAAAGTAACAGACTAAACACCCTGCCAAGATAAGGGAAAACAGAGCTAGACAATGGAGCAACCACCTGATGGACTGGATAGCCTTGCTGACTCACAGAACAAATAAGTAACTGTCATCTGTCATCTGTGGCATTCTCAACAAAAATGTTTCATCCATCCATCATTCAATAAAGTTAACTGTAGTCAACAGCAACTGTAGGAGCTAAGCAACTGTGAGGTGAGGAAGCACCCAGTAAATGTAAGGAGTAAGAACTTTCAATTAAAGGACCTGCGCAGCATTGTCACTGGGAAATATGAGTGACAGGAAGTATTAAGAAGTTATTTATTTAAATCATGATGGTTTTATTTGAATATTCAATACTACTTTTTAAAATTAAACTACAAAACAAAATATCAAAGGAAAATAACCTTGACTAATTCAGGGGTTTGAAAAAAAAAAAAAAAAAGACTGATTAAATAGAAGGAAGACCAAAATAAAAGACAAAATGAAGGTTAGTGGACAAATTAAAGAAAAACAATCCCAAAAAAATGAGTGAAAAATAAATAACATTTTGATACAATAACAAAAAAAAAATAGTAAAATTGGGTGGGGGTTCAGAAGGTTGGAGGCAGATGGCCATTTCTCTCTCAGCAGCTGGGTAAGGAGGGACTAAATGTAGACTCAAAGTCTGTAACTTCGGGACAATGCTAAATGCTGCTTAAATCTCAAGTCTGGGAGCAGCAGCAGGAGATGGAACCACTCTCATGGGTGGTCTTCAGCCTCCTGTCCACGGTCTGCTCCCAGGACAGACACTGACAATGAGGCAGGTTAGAAAACACTACTCACTGCTCACTAATTACCACTGGGGTTCTGGGAACTCCCTGTTATCTAGAATCTGACACTCCACAGGAAAAACAAAAACAAAAAAATATGATCAATACCCAGCAGCATTTGCTTACTTGCCAAAGAGCTCCAAGCAGTTCATAAAACATCAACACTGAACCACTAACAGGGACCAGTGGCAACCTTGGGTGTCAGTCAGTTTTCAGGAACCATCTACCTTGTTTTGTGAGATAGTCTCTCTCACTAGCCTGGAGGTGAACAAGTCAGTGAGGGGGCTGGCCATCTGTCTCCCCTTTCCCAGCTGATATCGATTCCAAGCATACACCACTGGGACCCCACCCCACCTCTGCTCCCCCACCACCACTCTCCCCCACCCCACCCCCTCTCCTGCTCCCCCAGGTTCTAGACTCAGGTCCTCATGCTGTGCTTAAGTGATCAAATTATCTCTGCAGCCCAAGTTGGTTAATTTCTATTTCAAGGTAATCCAAAGAGCACCTTGCTTTTATTTTTAAGCAGTATTACAAGCAAACAAAATAACTGTGGGTTGTTTGCTTGTTTCTGTTTTGGTAGTATTAGGAATCAGTCCTCGGGCTAGGTACATGCTACTAATGAGCTATACTCTCAGCTCCCTCAAATAATAGAGTATGTTAAATTAGCCATATCTGGTGGCACAAGCCTGGCTCATCTTTCACTGAGTGGCAGCAGGGCCTTCGCCTTCCTTGGATCAGGATTCATGCCAAGCCTTGAGGATTGTGATCTAATCTCCCTGGAGTGCTTAACACAGGAAGCTGAGTTTAAGTAGGTATGATTTCCTGTAACCTTTCCATTCATCTTTCTTGTTAATCTTCTCCCATACAGTTCTGTGTCAATGAAAAGGAACTCCCATCTCCCCCAACCATGCCCCTTCCCCCAGGTACAATGCAAAGCGATACCCAGCTTTTAAAAGGCAAATTTGAGTCAGTGCCAGAAAAAAAAAAAAAAAAAAAAAAAAAAAAAATCACGGAAAATAACCAACCATACTACAAACAGCCCAGAGGCAGGAGGAAAGCATTCTAGCTCAGCTTAGGCACGGCACCTCTAGCAACCTCTGGACCACTACAGAAATGTATGGACTTGTCACCATCAGCATCAGTCATCTCGAATGGCCTGGATTTTCATCATCTGCAGAGGAACAGTTACGACCAAGCCCCTTGTCCACCCAGAAGTACTGTCTCTTCCACCCTCATCCATTCCCCTGAGAAACCACAGAACAAACTTGTGACTTGCAGGGTTAGAGACAGTGACATCTATCTATGACAGGGAAGCTCTAACCATGAAATCTTAACATAATGGTTGCCTAAGCAAGACCTACATAACACCACCATCAGCTGACATGCCAACAAGATGGGGAAATCTCACAGGACCCTAACACTACAAGAAGAGATATATAGGCAATTAATAACTACTGGGAGAGGAAGAACTGGTCTTCTCTGGGGACGAGCACCTCCGACAGGTTACCCAATCCCAAACATTAGCAACAGGGGTTGGAGAGATGGCTCATAGGTTAAGAGCACCGGCTGTTCTTCTAGATCTGGGTTCAATTTCCAGCACCCACATGGAAGCTTACAACTTCCTGTCTGTTACTTCATCTCCAGTGGATCTGAAACTCACACAGACATACCTACTGACAAAATACAAATGCACCTAAAATAAAAATAAATAAATCATTTTTAAAAATTAGCAACAGTAAATGGACTCAGAGGGAAACACAGATAGATGGTAGATGTGTGTGTGTGTGTGTGTGTGTGTGTGTGTGTGTCTGTCTGTGTGTCTGTCTGTCTGTCTGTCTGTCTGTCTTGTTGTGCTAAGATACCATGACCAAGGCAACCTACAGAAGAGTTTGCTTGGGGCTTCCATTTTTAGAGAGCTAGAGTCCATGGTAGTGGAATGGCAGAGCAGAAGCTGAGAGATCACATCTCAACCCACAAGCAGGAATCACACAGTGCACTGGGGATGACTGGAGGCTCGTGAAGCCTCAGAACACAACCCTGTGACACACTTTCTCCAAAAGACCACACTTCATAATCCTTCTCCAACAGTTCCACTAACTGGGGATCACGTATTCAAACATATGAGTCAATGAGGGTTATTCTCAAGCCACACATTATATAAGAATAATTAAAGGAGAAGAGTTCATGATTTTGAGAAAGAGTTGGGAGGAGTTGCAGGGGGGGAACAGGAGGGATGGAAATGATGTCATTACAGTATTCAGGAAATTCTCAAAAAAATTAAATTAATAACATTATGAACATATTTAATACTATTAAATTGTATACTTTAAAATGGGTAAAATGGTTGTGTATGTTTAGCAACAATTTTAGGAAGAAATATCGTCTTGTTCTTGGAACTGACCCAAAAATTGGTATCACTACCTTTCCACTGGCACAGAAGCCAGGCCTTTTAGGAAGGCATGGGTAGAGATGGTAAAGGAGACAGAGGTTCTTTGTAGACACACAAAGCAAATGGACCTCTTCCTATCTACCTCAGGCACCCTTCCTCACATCACAGGAGTTCTAGAGCTGAGCAATGAAATTTAATTCACTTATGCCAAGCCAACGTAACAGTTAGCGGAAGAAGAGAGAGTAAAGAACCAGCCTACCCCTGCTTCATCCCCAGGACACACCTTTGGCCTGACTTCTCCCTTCTACCACCTCTGCCCATGACTCTAGAGCAGTGGTTCTCAACCTTCCTAAAGCTGCAACCCTTTAATGCAGTTCCTCCTATTCTAGTGACCCTAACTATAAAGTTACTTTTGTTGGTACCTCATAATTGTAATTTGCTACTGTTATAATATAAATATCTGTGTTTTCTGATGGTCTTAGGTGAGTCCTGTGAAAGGGTTGCTCAATCCCCAAAGGGCTTGCGACCATAGATTGAGCATCACTGCTCTAGAGCCTCTTCTCAATATGATTACTCACTATGTCTTTCAGTCAACACAGTCTCAGTAAGCGCCTCACATTTCGAGCAAACACAACCCATGACCCACACCATAAAGGAACTTATTTTTGAAGGAGACAAATATTTACAAACCAAAACAACAAACCAATGAAAAATTAATACAAGTGAATTTAATGTGACTGGCATTCCTAAGTGAAATCACGGTTGAGTCTTTTCTAAAGCATCTGGCACTTCACATTTGCTTCCTTGGGAAAAGGCAGAGCAGGTTCAACTCACAGAGCACTTAAACTTGGGAGCTACCAAAACAAGTACAGTCTCTGTTCACCAGTAAGGCAAAATATATATTAGACAACTTGCTCAAAAAGATGCTAAAATCTATACAACCTCAACAAGTACTTTTTTCAGTGCCAAAATCATTGCAGAAGAAAAATGTCAACTCCCCCCAAAAGGGGGGCCTGGATAAGGCTTATAAACAAACTATCATTAAAGTAACTGAGTGGAGAGAAGGACCACACATTGGACTCTGAATCTTACAGCATCCAAAGATACAGGGAGGATCCCGCAAGCTCTGTGACTCGGATAGCCCCAGTAGTGCTTGTTTATGGGATGGAAACTGAGCTGCTTTCTGCACAGATTCCCACTATGTTCTAACCTCCCATTCACCAAATTCCCTTGGAAAGTTCATTAAACATCTTGTCTCAATAACAGACAGGGTACCAGCATTACTATTTCAAAAAGAAAGAAAATTGTTATTTGTGTGTCCAGAGCCAGTAGTATCTTGGAATGATGTCAGGCATCCATGACCACATGCCACAGCTTTTGTTTGAGACTTTACAAGTAAGGCTCACATTGGTACTTTTCTTACCCTAAAACCTGTAGTTGAGGTTTTTCTGCACAGCATCATATAAGCATGTGTTGACACCATAAAGTATGTGAGGGCAATATAAGATAATCCATTCAATAAAATCAAATTTCCTGAATTTGGGGGCAAGTTGATGACACAAACAATATGGGTAGTAATACTTAACACCTTGCCCTTCAGCAAGAGTACAAGCAATCACACAGTTTATGAAGTACCTATCTACCCCAAGCATTACTCCACACACTTCACATCTATCACCTCCAATCTCAGAATAAACATGTTAATCACATTTTTAAACTGATGGAAAAGATTATGCAGTAAATATCTTTTCCAAATGTTATGTAGTGTAATAAATGGTCAAACATACACAAAAGCTGGGAATATACCACAATGTCCCCTGAAATATATCAAAGCCAAGTTTTAACAATTACTGGGATGTTTCCCAGATTTTCTTTATGAGCCCCTATATTTTCTACTTTGATAAAATATTGTAAACAAACCCCAGTCATATGTTTTACCCCTATATCAGTATCCATGTCTCTAAAACTAAAGACAGAATCACATATAACAACAAAGCTAAAAATTAAACCCAACAAAATCAAGCAATAGCTATATAGACTCCTCTTCGTCACTAATCAACTGTTCCCAGTTTTTCAAGAAAATTTTATATTTAATCTACTCATAATGAAATCCAAAAAGGGTCTAGAATAAAAAAAAAAATCTTTTTTCACAAGCTCCTTCTTCCTTTTTTTAAACTTCCTAGTCCGCAGTGCTGAAGTAAATATTTTCATGGTTGAATTATTAATTTATATTCCAAGAAATTTATACTGTCAAGTGGACATATTTTGCATAGCCACACAGCTGTGCAACCGTCACTCTATGGAATTCCAGAACTTCTCTCTCATCAGAGAGAAGCAGCAGCAGCCCCTCCTAGGCTGTGGCAATGACTGACATACTTTCTGCTCGACAGGCCGTCCTAATCTGGAATCTTCACACAAACAGAATCACAATCACAAAACTTGATTGCCCATCAGGTAGACATGCCAGACAGACCCATATACATTTGACATGATTCATATACAGGACAATTAAGATGAGCATCCATACAGCATGGCACATGACAGAAGCTTGCAGTTCTTGTCCCTCTTGTCCTTCACGCATGAGATGAGTTCATGGGTTCTAGGTATGTACACGAAGACATTTCTGTTGGCCACAATCTTCAGAATGAAGAATGATCAACCACCGTTGGCTACTGATGACAGCAGCCACAGCGTGAAAAGGCTCAATGTCAAGCTGCAACTGCCTGCTTGCTTCTTCCCTTTTAGTAAAGCACAGCATAATGCAACAGGAAAAGGGAGAACCCTTAATGCTCTTCTTAGTCTATCACTCATGCATGGACTCTATGGGGAGAGCAGCAGAGAACAGAGGGTAAGACACAAACTTCAGTCTGTACCTTCCCCAAAACCAGGCTGCCTGTGCCAGCCTTTTCACCTCTGCTTCCATGACCTCTGGCAGGGGCTTCACCTCTAGGTCTGGGATCTCCCCTTCCATTACAGGGAGGCACTGCTAAGAGTGACCGCTTCTGCTGGCCGTGGGCAATAATAACCGTTACTCATTAACTGTCCTCAGCAGGTCAGCCAGGACAGCCCAGAGCCCATGAAGCCACTGGAGTAAAGGGGTGTGTGCAGAGGTGACTGGTGGAAGTACTAAGCTTTCCACATTCTAGCACCCTGGCAGTTAAGAGCAGTCACTTCACTGAGGACATGAAAACAAGAACTGCAGCCAAATACCTGATGTGCTCCACCTTGCCTCAAGATCCCAAAGTCCCCAACATCAGCCCTAGTTAGATACATTTAGTCTGAGAGAAAAACATGGCTGTCAAAAATCTTCGAGCATGCCCTTTCTGATGTATCTGAGGCATTAAAAGTAGTAATAATAATAAAATAAAGCCAGAAAACACATTGTAAAAGAAAGGAATCCATGAACAGACTTTTGAAGATGGACTAGATGCATTCTGCATTATGATAAAGCTTTAAGCCTATGGGGGTAGGGAGAGGAATGTGGTGGTTGAATAAGGATACCCCATAAGACCATATATTTGAAAGCTCAGTTACCAGGGAGTAGAACTCTTATAGGACTAGAAGGATTAGGTGGCATGGCCTCCTTGGAGGAAGTGAGTCACTGGGGATGGGCTTTGAGCTTTAAAAAGCCCATACAATGCCCAGTGTCTTTCTCTGCCTGAAGATCAGGATGTAGCTCTCAACTACTTCTCCAACACCATGCCTGCCTGCCTGCCTGTGTGCCACCATGCTCCCTGCTGTGCTGATAATGGTCTAAACCTGTGCTATGGGCTGAGGGAATATATCATAAGAACTCAGCTGGTCATGGCAAAGTCACTACCTAGAGGGATCAGGGAATTCCTCCAAGAGGAAGCCACCCAAGGAGTTTTTGGTGTTACTTGCTTGTTATATATCAGCTGTATTCTGTTATGAAAATCATGTGTGTCTTCATAGTTTTCCCAATTGACTTTTCCCTAAGAAGGGCTAATAGTGTGGACTGATCACTCTCTGGACATACACATTCCAGGAATTTGGAGAACAGCCTCAGGAAAGGCTTTCTCTGGAATCAGATATCTCCCTTAGCCACTTTCAAGGACTACAGGAAGCACCGCCTAGGTGGGCACCCAACTTCCGAGGACTAACAATAACAGCCCACGTGCAAATCTCCTGACTTAACAAAAATTCCACAAGGAGACACGGCCCAGGTGGGCGCCCAAGTTTCAGGACTAACAGTGATAGCATCCCATATACAAGTTTCTTGACTTTAGGTAAATTCCACAAGGGGACACCGCCTAAGTCAGGTGGACATTAAGTAATAGCTTTACACAATTTAGCTCAGACCCTCCCTTTTTTATTCCGGGACTTCCAGGGCACGGGACAGAAAAGAGATAAGAGAATGGAAGAACTAGATGGGTAAGAACTTGAGAGGAACAAACTGAGATGGGGAAGAACTAGATTGAAGGGCTAAAAGAGAGTACTAGAGGAAAGAGATGGGAGATGAGGAAGAGCCAGATGGGGAAAAACAAGATGAGAGAGAGGGAGATGGGAGAGGAGCTGATAGGGGAAAGAACTAGATGGATGAGAACCTAGAAGGGACAGAACTAGATGAAGGAATGAAGATAGAACTTAGAGGGGACAGTAGATAAATACAGAGAGAAATCAGGCAAGAAAGGAACTAGACATGAGAGCAGAAGAGAAGCGGTGTAGAGAGAGAACTATCACAAAATAATAAAGTGTATGAACTAAGGAGTTTCGTGTACATAGATTCATTTCTTTTCATCAAAGATTAATTATCAGCTGGTTGTAGATTCTTCCCGGGCCCTGGGAGGGGACTATCGAGGGGCTGGACCCCTAGAGTCCCCAATAAACCTGTGAAACTGTAAGTAAGTCCCCAATTAAATGCTTTCTTTTATAAGAGCCATCTTGGTCATGGTGTCTCTTCACGGTAATAGAACACTGACTAAGACAATTACATCTATGCAAGCAACAACAGTTAGTGAAAAAGAGTTCATGAATTTGAAAGAGAACAAGGAGGGGTTATACTGGAGAGTTTGGAGTGAGGGAGGGAAAAGAGGAAATGACAAAATTATATTATAATCTCAACAAGTAAAAGAAACTGTTTTTTTCTGAAAAGGAAGGCAGGGGGCCTAGCTCCCTGTGAGGTTAGTAATCCAGTCTGCCTTTGCTTCTAAGTTCTCCATGCCTTTCCCACCTCGGTATAATTCAACCCTGGGCCTTGGCACGCTAAGCAAACACTCTGCCACCAAGTTACAGCCCTGGTCCATGTCATTAGGTAAATTTTGTAACAGGGTCCCCAGACATACCAGGAAATTGGGGTCCTCCTATCTTACTCTGGAGTAGCTGGGATTACAGATGTGAACCACCCCTCCCCACCAATTTTTTTAATCTCATAATGCACCATCCTTGAGAATTTTTTACTCCCTCTGCCTCTCTTTAATCAAAGATTTATTTATTTTGATGAATAGGAATATCCTGCCTGAATATATGTCTATACATCATTGCTGCAGTGCCAGCAGGCGCCAGAAGAGGGCGATGACTCCCCCGAAACTGAAGCCTGTGCTAGAAACCAAACCCGGGGCTTCTAGGAAAGCAGCCTACGCTCTTAACCACTGAGCACTCTCTCTGGGCCACTAATTGATTTGTTAATTATTATCTTTTTTTGGTCTTGGTTTTTCAAGACAGGGTTTCTCTTTGTAACAGCTCTGGCTGTCCTGGAACTCACTTTGTTGACCAGGCTGGCGTCAAACTCACAGAGATCCGCCTGCCTCTGTCTTCCATGTGCTGGGATTAAAGGTGTGTGCCACTACCACCCAGTTCAATTATCTTTTCTATTAACAAAAAATTTATATATTTTTGATCATATTCTTTCCCCTCTCAACTTCTCTCAGATCCTCCCCACATTCCTATCTGTGGGTGGCTATTCTTGGTCAACTTGACTATATCTAGAATTAACTGAAACCCCAAAATGGGGCACTCCTATGAGGGATTTTTGCTAAACCTGAAGTGGGAAGATTCACTTCTGATCTGAAACTCTGAGTCAGGAAGACCCACCCCTACTCTGGGCCATACCTTCTGCTGGAAGCCTACAGAAGGACAGGGAAGAAGAAAAGTTTTGTTCTTCATCTGCTGGCTTTCACCTCCCTAGCAAGCCAAGCCCATTTCTTCACTGGTAGCAGCATCTACTTCTTCCGGATGCTGGCATATACTGAAGACCAGCTGAGACATCCAGCCTCGTGGACTGAACAACTGGATTCTCGGACCTTCCATTCAGAGGTAGCCATTGTTGGATTAGCTTGACTACACCCTGGAGGTCATTCTAATAAATATATACAGAGAG
The DNA here is from genome assembly GCF_903995425.1 of Onychomys torridus. Classification (NCBI taxonomy): domain Eukaryota; kingdom Metazoa; phylum Chordata; class Mammalia; order Rodentia; family Cricetidae; genus Onychomys; species Onychomys torridus. The sequence continues at coordinate 30,536,116 of NC_050446.1, read as the reverse complement.
GGAGATTCTATAAGTTCTGTCACTCTAGAGAACCCTAATTCACTATCCAAACAACTTTGTCTTCCTTCTCTCAGAAAACAAAAATCAAAAATCAGTGATGTTTTTGTTGTCATTACAACACAGTTCCATTTTAACAATAGGTTTTAATGATACTAAACATTAAGACTCAAGAGAGCTGAATGTCAGTCTGTTCCTCTTCCCCTTTGTTTTCCCTGGATCGTCACCAGTCAGGGGCCTGACAGACAGCTCCACAGTTTAGAGCACTTGCTCTTGAAGAGGATGGGGTTCAGTTCCCAGCATCTAAATGGTAGCTCACAACCACCTGTAACTCCACTTCAGGAGATCAAATGATTTCTTCTGACCTTCAGCGGGACCAGGCATGTATATGGTGCTCACATATACCTGCAGACAAAATAGCATATACACATACATACATACATACATACATACATACATACATAAACACACACACACATACACACACACAAACTCTTAATAAAAATAACCCTTTTTTCCTTCAGCTTCTGTAGACTCTTAGTATTCAGATATAATATGGAAAAAACAAGGTGATTTTACTTTCAGTCCACTAGTCTATTTTATTTGGTCTTAAGAACCAGAGTAAAACAACCTACAATCGGATGCTTAAAATGCTTCCAATAAACATCTTAGAAAACAGAAACTTCTACCTGTGTTGAACTGAAAACTAATTCAATTCACCAATACATTTCATCCTCACAGTAAAAGACCCACTTCCTGTTGATAAAGCAACATTCCCCTTGATAAAACCACCACCCTGTACACAGAATAAGTACAGTAATGGTGACTGGCAAATGTATCATCACACAGAAGTGCCATGCCTGTGTGTGTGTGTGTGTGTGTGTGTGTGTGTGTGTGTGTGTGTAAATATACTTTAATTATTAAAAACAGAACAGGGAGAATAGCTAGAAAGGTATTTCTAGGTTTTATGCAGAATGGCGAAGGCAGGGGAACCCTTTTTCTTTTGAAGTGCATAGCTCACATTAATGGCTTCCTTACAGAGAGGGCCCAGACAGTAATGCTTAAAACACAGACACAGAGTAAAATTTGAAGATAAAATGAAGGACAACAAAAGCTCTTACTTTTAATTTTATACCCCTCAGAAGAGTACGAATTTGTTATAATGAGTTAGAACCAAATACTAAGAGCTGGGAACTGGTTAAAGTAGGAAGCACTGTTAGGGCTACCCACATCTCTTTATAAACAATGCACCCCCTCCCATGAATAGCTGCCAGTTTACAGTCCAATCAAACCATGGGACCTGTGCCACTGAAGTGAGCACAGAGCATGAGATGCTATGGAAGGCGAACACAACAGTTATACATTTCAGCCCCTTTCCCAAAAAAAAAAAACGAAAAAAAAAAACTGGGAAATGTTACAAACAATGAAAAAACAAAAGCTTTGTACCTTATTTTGTACCTTTTCCTCTGCAGATAAGAAAGGCAGAGGTCAAAGAGTCAGAAGAGAGAAGTCCATGAATCTCCTGAACAAGCTCAACAGACAGGAGCCAAGTCCTCTTTCCTCTCCCCTTGCTCTCTCTGTAAAATAAGCTGTTTCTTACCTGATCACAGATCAGCTCCCATTTTTTCTCATTGTCATACTGCCGCAGTAACCTGGCTTTGTCAGGAGGTAGGTTCATAGCATTCTGTGAAAAGAAAAGTAAAAAGATCTGTTACAAACCACAGTATCTCACAGGTAGAAAAAACAAACCACTATGGTCCTTTCAGGAGAGCATTCCAGTGCCTAGCACACGATTCAACCAAGACACCTGCAGAAGTCCTTCCCAAACCCCTTTGCGTCTCATTTATAGATAAGTGAACCACTCATTTCCATATTCAGTTGATGAAAGGAAGGAGTGGCCTGCTTTAAAACAACCAGACACACACTTCAGCAAAAGTGACTCTGTCCATTCATTTCATGGCAGCCTCCCTTTGTGATCAATTAAAAGGTCAGACCTGGCTTGCCAGACCTGGTTCCAGTGCAGACATAAAGACAGCAAAAGAAAACTTAATGGCCAGAGTCACTGAAAGGAAATGTCCTTTGTGCCAGGTGACAGTAGAGACGCTTTCTCCATAAGCCTGGCCACCTGAGCTCATCCCTAGAACCCACATAAAAGTGAAGAGAGAACAAAATAAAAGGCAGATAAACAAATAACAAGAGTTGTCTTCTGTGCCCTCTGTGAAAAGATGGCACTCCTTCGGGGCCTGCTAACACCTGACAATTAATTCAAGCTTTAACTGTGCTTGCATATGAAGTTGAGCTTGCAGTCAGTAATGGACAACAAGATATTTAGACATCAGTATCACACAAGTCCCTGCTGCTACCACAACACACATTCTGCAGAGCTGAAGATGAACTTGCCTGGATACAGGCATGTCCCCTATAACCAATCATACATATTATCAAGATCCTTGGCAATAAGACTGAGAGCCAGGGAAGAAATTCAGATCAGTTTGTGTCCTCTGTAAAGTCCCCAAGTTCTAAACAGCTGGAGTAAGTACCTGATTAAATGTCTATTGCTCACCCTGTCTCAAGCTCAGCACATTAGAGTCATCCTGTTGAAACAATGCGGCTCCTTGTCTAGGCCAACACTTAGGAAGACAGATACAAAAGTCTTGACCTGTCAGTGCTCAGACCCCCAACTCTCTGAAGGACTCGGCCTGGTATATCATGCCGCAGGGTAAACAGAATTTGACAAAGGTAAAGTGGGCAAACTATACTGACTTAATGGCAGGAAACCACCATGTGATGACTTGATGGGTTTAACCCAAGGATTCCCCTTCAACTTGGCCTGGCATTCATATTGATGTTCCTTAAATATATATCTACCATCCTTTATCTGACCCTAAAAGCCATCAGAGCTGAAGGCTAGTTACCTACTTTTAGGTTCATCTCTATTAATGTTTTAATTACTTCTGTGCTGACAATGCATTCAGAAGAACTGTGGACTCCCGAGTTTAGGGTGGTACTACTAAAGCTTCTTCAATATTGAAATACCTAAAATGGAAGGAAGTAGTCTCATGTGATGTAACTCCTTAGAAAAGCTACTTAAAATAGACTGAAAAGGTATCTAATTGCATTTATGACTCTGTACAGATAAACAACCAACTCTGGGATACAGCGAGGAATTTCATATATATCTTTCTGTGGGGGAGGGGCTCAAGGCCACTTACTGTTAAATAAACAGTCATGTCCATTGCTTATTTGTACCCTGGAGATCAATATTTTCCTCTTAAACCAGTTCCGGACCCTCAGATTAGTACCCCTGGGTATGATCACATGCAGTACAAGATTGCAGGATAAGTTAAATGAGTTTTCCCCTCACGTTCTCATTAATCTCCAGAGACATGAAGGAAGTTTTTAAATGCCTGAACTACAGTGTCCAAAGCAGTGCATTAGGAATGATGCATGTCTAATCTTAGTCTTCCAGGCATAAGCATGTGAGACTGATACGGTTTCCCCCGTTCCACAGGCAAACAGGCCTAGGCAGACTTGCTTAGCTTGCTCTCAGCTGCACAGATTCACAGGGACACTGTGCCAGGCTCTGTCTGCTCAGCACTCGCGTGAGCAACCACAATGGCAGGCCTTGTTGGCACAAAAGACCTGCTTCTAACTCTTATTTTGATGAGGCAGTCTTCTGTTTGACAAATGTTTATGAAGTACTATCCCTGTTCAAGTACCATGCAAAATGCTGGGTGGCACTGGGGAAAACCGAATACATATGGTTCCTGGAAAGTCTTGTATTATGCTGGGGAGACAAAAGTGTTCCCCACTCTGGCAAGTCTTCACAGAGGTTTCAGAGGGCAGTTTGGATGAAGAGTGAGGAAACAGCTCTGGGGGAGAGGGGAATAATGAAAATTTAAATATACGTGGAGGTCAGGCAAGTGAAGAGTGGCCAAAGCCTGTGGTGCAGAGCTAACGGAACGGTCAGAGAGCTCCAGAGTATCCAGTGTGGCCAGAGACAGACTAAGAGGGAAGGAGAAAAGAAGAGATGGGGTCAAAGCCATACCATTCTCAAAAATGCCACTCCAAGTCAGTAGCTGCACTTCTATGTAAAGGGCAACACGAAGCCTACAATTGCTTACATGAATATCTATGCATGGCATGCATGTAGTGACCATGGAGGCCAGAAGAGGGCATCAGATCCCCTAGAACTGGAGCTGCAGTTGTTTGTGAGTCTCCACGGGGTTGCTGGGAATGGAACCGGGGACCTCTGGAAGAGCAGTCAGTGCTCTTAATTGCTGAGCCATCTCTACAGCCCCTCAAATGCTTTTAAACAAGAAAGTAAGAGAGCAAGTTGCTTTGCAATGTTCCTGCAAGGACTACCTGAAGAAATGATTAGGAGTAGCAAACATGGAGGCAGAGAGGCAGCAGCAGCACATGAGTGATGATCATCACCACAGAACAAAAGTGTACTGATGAGGGAGCTGTGGAGCTGAGCTCAGCTGGTAAAGTGCTTGCTGTATACAAGTGTGAGGCCCACAGTTCAGATTTCCAGAACCCAGGTCATATGGGTAGGGCAGTGTCCATTAATCCCAGCACCCATGAAGGAATGGGTAAAGCAGCTCTCTGTTAATCCCAGCACATAGGATGGAGAGTCAGTGAGCAAGGTGGCTAGCCAGATTAGCCAAACATCAAGTCCCAAGTTTAAAGAGATTCTGTTTCAGTATATAAGATGGAGAGCAATCCAAAAAAGGCACCCAGTGTCAAGATCAGACAACCACATGCATTGTGTGATGTGCACACACACCGTCTCAAAAATGAGTGCACATACTTACCACACACACACATGCAAACAACAGAAGGAATGTGGTTATGAGAGGAAAGTTCAATGAAACCTGACTTATAGACTTAAGGATATCAAAAGGCAGTGCCTCAACTTTTGCTCGAGGTGTATGCGAGCTAGTCCATGGAGGGGTAGAGCACATGGAGAAGGCAACACCTGTGTGGAGGGAGTGTTTTGGGTTTTTTTGTTGTTTTTTTTTTTTTAAAGTTTTCTAAACATCCCTGTCTAGATCTGAGAACTTACAAGAAAACCAAGAGTACAGTCAAAGAAGACATACAGATCCACGATTTCTGGAGGTTGCCCTGAATGAGAAGAGCCTCATGACTGTTTTCAACCTCAAAGATTAGTTGTTGTAAGGAATAGCATCTCCAAATCAAAGTTAAAACTACAGGGAAATGATGCAATTATAATCTCAAAAAATATTAGAAGTGATTTGAAAACTTAAAACTACACTTGCTAATCATTCACCAAGCACCTGAAATCCTGCCCCATTCACCCTTGGTCAGGCCTCTGAAAAGCTTGGGCACAGAGTACAGCTGAGTAATTCCACTGGGATCAGGAGGAAGCCATCTAATTTAGAATCAAATACTCCACAGAAACTGGTAATAACTACTCTAAAATTTCTGTAGAGTGACTTCATCCTGCTTATACTATACAGGACAAGACTCTAAGGTCCAACCTAAATGTCTGTTCAAATAACTCACAAAACACTGTGTCTAGCCAGGTGGTGGTGGCACACGCCTTTAATCCCAGCACTCAGGAGGCAAAGGCAGGTGGATCTCTCTGAGTTCGAGGCCAACCTTGTCTACAAAGTGAATTCCATGACAGCCAAGGCTACAAAGAGAAACCCTATCTGAAAAAGGGAAAATATATATATATATATAGTTTCTATCCCCACATCCCTTTGATATACAAGTAAATGTACCACTCTTAGATTTGGCTGGATGTGTACATCAATTTCCAGGTTTCCTTACAATGACAGCCCTGCCTCACACAGATGTAGTGATGCCTGAGATACAGAGCTGTTTTCCTTCCCCTATCCATCAGCCCATCCAGAAATGACTGGGCTCTAACTAGGTACCAGAACATCTGCACCATGAGCATCTGAGCAAATGCAATCATGAAGTTGCTGTGTGCAAGTACCTGCCAGATGGTTGAAAAGCCCAGTGAATGTTGATTACCTGTGTCCTAGATGGTGTGAGTTCATCATTTGAGTGTTCTTTCTGAGGAGAAGGCCTTTTCCATCAACTCTGAATAACCAGGTTGGATACTGATCATCATTAGAACCGCTGCCTAGCTACTACAAGAAGATGCTCTGCTTGGACTCTGGCAACAATACATCCATGTCTATGACAATTTTTGATAGGAGAATTCCCACTGAGTTACACCTGGCCTGGCTCCAGAGTGTAGCACCTGGACTTAATCCATCTTTTGTTTCTCGGCTACCTTTTGTTTCTCGTGTTGCCCTCTGTGTGAATCTTGTCTGGGAATTTCCCAAGGGTACAAAGCCTATGCAAAACTTGTTTTGAAAAAAATCCAGCAAGCGATGATATTCCTTGATCGAGTGTTTGCATTTGGCATTGGCCCTTTGGAGAACCAGTCAAGCTGTTTTGAAGATATGGAAATCAACTTGCTAAAAATGTAAATATGGAGAACAATAAAAATGGCCTAGGCTAAAGAAAGATGTCTCTCTCAGTCCAGTACATAAAGAGGCTGAGTCTGCCTGCAGCTGAAAGGCTAGAGACATCCTTAATTTTTTTGTTTGTTTGTTTTTGTTTTTGTTTTTCGAGACAGGGTTTCTCTGTGCAGCTTTGTGCCTTTCCTGGAACTCACTTTGGAGACCAGGCTGGCCTTGAACTCATAGAGATCCGCCTGGCTCTGCCTCCCAAGTGCTGGGATTAAAGGCGTGCGCCACCACTGCCCGGCAGAGACATCCTTAAGATACACTGTATGGTCTTCCCACAGACCCGCATAAACCCACACCAGTACAACAACAAAATTTTTTATGTTAATGACTCCTGCACAATATGGCAGTCTATACTTAAGGAGGTTGTTTTAGAAATAAATTAAAAGACTTGGCCATCCTCTTGGTCTGAAGTATCTTCACTGATTTTAGAGTTTGGCTTTGCACTAAAAGTATGTACACTAAAAAGCATTTCCAATTCTCATAAAACATCAATCAATGAGGCATTTTACTTATTGTCTGGGGTCTTGCAAGGGGACCAACAGGCAGCACTGGAACTCATGGAACATGGCTGGGTGGTTGGCAAAGCCACACCTGAGTGAGCTTTGGAGAGGCAAAGCCCTGAGCACTAGGTGTCCTGAGGACCTCATGCTGTTACTGAGCATATCTCTGTTGCCTTCATGGTCACCACATCCCTCATCATCTATGGATTGTATGAAAACTCTCAAGGGGTTTCTAGGCACTCACTGGGAATTGTTACTGTTACTTACAATAATAGTGACTGACTTGTTCCAAGCATTGCTGCTAGAGCAGATTAATGATTCAACCACCACCCTTAGAAATAATTCAGATAAGTAAAACTGTTAGTAAGGTTAAGATATTTTCGCTAATGGCTTTGAGGTAGAAAATTTGGGGGAACAATTTAAAGTTTAGAAAGGCACATAGTTGAGTGAAGGACTCGTTTAAGCCAAGAAACAAGGACAATGGCAGCCTGGCTATTGTCGGCTGACATGTCTTTCTTGCTAGCATGGGTTGGTGATCAAGGGTGATGATTAATTCCTTGTACCCATTTCTGCCCTCCACTTCCTGATATAAAACACTGTTGGTGAGTGGGTGTGCACCCTGAGGACTGAAAGTAGAGCTGACTGGTTGTTTTTCACACACAGAAGTTTAGATTTGTGATTCTTTTAAATAAATAATAAAGTGATTGATCCTTTCTTTGTAACTGAAAAATGCAGCCTGCCAGCATTTTGACTGGAAAAAAAAAAATATCTTGCTTGTTTATACTCTGTTAATCTATAACAAGTTGCTTGGGTATAAACATATGTGGGTTCTTGGGACACCTTGTTTTTCACCTGTAATACATAAAATGTTTAACCATGTAAGGGATATGGAAAACATGCTGGTTTTTACTGGTATTCATTGTAATAATTCTTAAAAAAACAGAATGTAACCACATTGTAATTTTTATACTGCTGAAAAGATTTTGCTGGGGTGTATAAACTGTAAAGGAAAAAAAGCTAGAAAGAAGACATCAAGAGAGAGAAGGGATACATCTGGACAGAAGAAAAGAAATAAAGAGATGAGAGAGAGATGATAAAGAGATCCTAAAGGAGGGGTGTGTGTGTGTTTGTGTGTGTGTGTGTGTGTGTGTGTGTGTATGTGTGTGTGTGTTTCCCTTTTTTGCCGGCCCTGGAGAGTTAAAGTTTTGCCCTCACCAGCCCCAGAGAATTAAGTTTTTCTCCCTCAAATGAAAAAGTCAAGTTGAGTGATTAGTTCACCAGCTCCGTGGCTCCCCCTCAATCCCTGAACTGCTGAAGGCTGGTCCTCAAGGCAGTAATAACTTAATACTCTTCAGATGAGAACTCATTGGAAATATTCTCATCTGAAGATTACAATTTCTAATGTTTTCCTGCAAATCAACTGAATGTTAGGCATTCTTTCACTACATGTAATATACCTGAACTCTTATCTTGTTGCCACTAACTTCACAATGCTAACTGAAGTAATTAATCTACCCAACTAGCATATTTATGGCCTCCATTCTGGCAATAAGTGCTGGCTTAAAACCATTTGAAAACAAAAGTTTCCTAAAAAAAAAAAAAAAAAGGCATATTCAGATTTCTGAATATTTTAAGAAGAAATTAATGATGGCTACAAAGCATCTATGATCTATAGATTTGAAGTTATAATTATAGATTAATGTTGTATGGAACACAGAGTAGAATGAAGGTACCCAATTCATTCAGAATCAAATCAACTCATGCTCAAGAAAACAGGGTCTTCTGATCACACTCTTGTCCTGAGTACTTGGTAAAAATGGAAACCTGTAAAATGTTCTTCCTTTACCTCATGTTCTCAGAATCAAAGTAAGAAAGCTACAATAAGACACAGGCACAGTGCTGAAGGCAAACAGCACCAGTATATACTTCGTATTACAATGGATACTTAGTATGACTTCATATTACGACAGTGTCCCTGTCCTCTCACAAAGGAAGCTCACAGCCATTAAACTATGGGACTCTAACGGAAATGTTCCATCACATAATGACCACTTAGGAAAGGAGAAAAATGTTGCTTCTGGGAGAAGGAAAGGTGTGAACAGGACAGATGGTTCATTCGACCTCCTAGAGCTCCTCAGTTAATAGGGATACAGGCTTTCTAGGAACCCAACAAAAGAAACCAAAATTTTAAAAAATTTAATTTTGGGGGCTTAAAAGATAAGTCAGATAAAAACACTTTCTGTGCAAGCATGAGGTCAGAAGTTGACTCCCCAGCACCCACACGAAAAGCCAGGCTTGGCTGTGCATGTCTATTAACCCTAGCTCTGGAAGGCAGAGGCAAACATACCCTAGGAGCTCAACAGCCACACAGCACAGACAAAAGGGCAAGCTTCTGGTTTGGTGAGAGACCCTTCTCAAGGCAATAAGGCAGAGAGCAATAGAGAAAGGCAGAGACTGTTCCCCCTAGACCTCCACAGTGAGTGTACAGGTCAGTCGGTGTCTCGCTCTCTGTTCACACTCACACACACACACACACATACACACACACACACACACACACACACACACACACACACACACACACACAGCATACATCGCATCACAAAACTAACCACAAACAAAAACAGTTAATTTAGTTATGGTAGAAAAGATAAATTTAGCCTCCTAGCCATTCCAGGTTCCATGTAACTATATTCACCTTGCAGTGCAACAAATTTTTAGAGCTTTCATCTTTCAAAAAGAAACTCTACACCCACTGAAAACTCTCCACTTCCCTATCCTCAAAGTCACAGGCTTTGCTATAAAAAACGAAAATGTGATGGGCTGCAACCTGGATCTCAGGCATCAGGAGTGAACTTCAGGAAGCAGATGGGGGAAGGGTACGTATGTAGAACATACCTAGCTGGATCCTAATTCTGAAGCTCCTAAGAACTTAGAAAATATAAACTAGAAGAACAAAAAGAGTGACTGGGATGGACCCAGACAAAAAAGTACTGTGGCAAATCAGCCAATCCTTACTACCCGGAAATCAAAGTGTAGAAGGAAATGTAAGGGAATCTCAGTGGGCAGGGGAACTGGGGATAAATACACTAAGGAAGCCAGAGAACTTGAAATGGCACAACTTCAGAAAAGGAACCATTTCTTTCTATGGATGGGCCTCGTATGCAGGGAGGGTAGCAAAGAGGGGTATTAAATGCCATAAACAAGTTACTACTACCTAGACTCTGCAGATGTAACCATGACTCCGCTCTTTGATTGTGCGGCCTGGGGTAAATCACTTAAACTACATCTCAGTTTCTCCTCTTGTGAGATGGAGATGCTCACAGATGGCCATGAGGGCGATGGTGGTAAAGGGGTGGCAATAATGAAGAGTTCCAGAAAAAGTAAGCCAGGTGACAATGCAGCTAAGCACGTGGGAACTATGCCAGAGATTATTCATACAGTTGTTATGCTAGCCAAATGCAAAGTATGAAGAAGGGCAAGACTACAGGCGTAGATGAGGACTACAGCACAGGGAATACAGCAGAAGGGAGTCGATAGGTAGTGGAAGATTAGTTATGTGGACTCCAAACCACAACACTCACAAGTCACTCGGGAGCAGAGCGAAGTGTCGGCTGGGGAAACGAATACTCGGGAGGAAGCCTCCATCAAAGTCCTCTGAACACACTGAACACACAGGCAGCTACATCTCCTCGCATCCCCCCCGCCCCTTGTCACTCTTCCTGCACTGCTCTTGGGAGATGAGGCAGTGAGGCCCAAATCCCCCAGCACTCACATGAAGACAGCAGTGAAGGAAGGCTGCCAACAAGGCACATGTCTCACTCTCCCGTCAACTGGAAAAGGCGTCTGCTTCTACAACTGATGTTCCCGAGTACCTGGCATCCTTAGTTGTAAAATCTCCCTAACCCGGGATGCTGGTAAGATAGTCAGCTTCTTTCTGGGCACATGACTCAGGCAGGCAGCCAGTGAATCACCACAGCCAGTCATCATTCATTGTCACTGTTACTTTATTTAATCATTGAGGGTATTGATGTCCTTCAGGGTGGCCAGTGAAGCCCACAGGGGTAGAAGTACGTCTCTCCCTAACCTGGTTACATCTATAAAATAAAACCTGCCTGGAAAACTGTCCTTTGTAGGGAATGAGACATACCTCCGACCTCCCTTTCCAATCTTAGGTATAATCTGTTGTCTTAGAAAGCTTGCTTTCTGTAAATGCAGAATAAAATACATATGAGTGTTGTAAAATATTTTCAGGTGTATTACTTTTGTTCATGTTGCATTTGTTTAACTCTGTGAAGCTGTGTTACTGTGCCTGTCTAAAACACCTGATGGTCTAATAAAGAACTGAATGGCCAATAGCAGGGCAGGAGAAAAGATAGATGGGACTGGCAGGCAGACAGAATAGATAGGAGAAATCTGGGAAGAAAAAAGCAGTAGCCAAAGGAGGAGGAGGACTCCAGGGGCCAACCACCAAACAAGCCATGAGCTAAGAGTAAGATTTACAGAAGAGAACAGGAAAAGCCCAGAGGCAAAAGGTAGAGGGGATAATTTAAAGTTAAGGAAATCTGGCAAGAAATAAGCCAAGCTAAGGGTATTTATTTATAATTAAGAATAAGCTTCCATGTGTGATTTATTTGGTAGCTGGTAGTGGGACCCCCAAAAGAGTAAAAAGTAATAACAACATATGGTTATTCTTTGTCATATGCACATGATCAGTAAATCCAGAGCTAAGTTGGACTTGGGGCTTTATAGCCATAATACATCCATTTGAGAGGATGAGGCAGGAGATAACTATGAGTACCATAGTGAGTTCTAGACCAGCCTGGGCTACAGAATGAGACCCCCATCACAAAATAAAATAAAAAGTACAGAGCTGGAAAGACAAGCTTGTGGTCCTAGTCTTAGCTGGCTGTCCTTTCCAGGTGACCAGAGGGACTCATCAGGCCCATGCAAATGCCCATTACCAGCTGAGGGAGTAATGAGCTTTGATGCAGAATAAGTTCTGGATCTAGTGAGCAGCGTGCCAGCTACACTGACAAAAGTAACTCATGGGTGGAACTGAGTGGAAGAGCTGTCCCAACAGACCAGTACTGCCTCACCACAGTGGCTGACAGCAACTTTCCTGCGCTCCATCTCCTTGTTCCTCAAATGATTCAATACCCAACAGATGCCAAAACTACACAAGTCCCCTCTGGCCAGAATCTCAACTGAAATACAGAGTTCTGCTACACTCAGGCTCAGGGAATAGTAGAAAGTATCAATCCATTTCTTTCAGCCCTCATATCTGATATTCCTGAAAAGCTTAATGTCTGCTGCCTTGCTCTGGAGTTTACCCAACCCTTCATCTTAAATTTGCCAGCTGCTGTGCCAGAACTGTGTCTGTGTGTGCACATTCCCAGACTGAGGTGGAGATACACACCAGGCCACATGAGAGATGTACAAAATGCCTTCACGGTCGATCATTAGGCCACAGGAGGCCAGACATTCACATGCACTATGCATGTGGACACAGATCAAACCAGAGAGGTGGAAGTAGGAAGGTCAGCAGTTCAAGGCCAGCCTCAGCTACACAGTAAGTTTGAGGCCAGCCAGGGCTACATGAAACCCAATTTGAAAACAAAACAAGAACCTGAATCAAAGTCTAGAAAAAGGTTTATTTTTCACATAGTATCAACTTCCTATGCCACACAATTATGTTGTAAAAATATCTTGATAAGTGAAGATGATAAGTTCAAACTAACTATATAACAAGCTAGACAGCCTCAACCACAATTAAGCCACAGGATCACCTCTGTCTCACCTGCTAATCTGCAGCAGTGAATTTTCATCTGTTCTTTCCCCAAAAGTCCTAGCCCCACTCTCCCCTCAACACTCCCCAGAAACATACCTCTGCTCCCCTTAGGGGAAACTTAGGATCCTTGGTCTCCAAGCCATTTGCATAGTCATAGGCTGTCTCCTACTCTGTAGCCTCATTACAAAGATCACCATGGAAAAAAGGCAGTTTAAGACCATATTCAACAAAGATCATGGTTTATGACATGAGAGAACAATTTCACTTTTGTCTTAAAATAAGTATCTCTGGCACAATCATGGCAAATAACGAAAGCTAGAACATCAAAAGGAGACAGAGTACTGGTTCTCCTTATACTTCCTCACCCCAATCTTAAGAACTAGAGAATGTGCATCTGTTAGGATTTGATTGCAGGTCTGATTACAAATCTTAAAGAGGGAGAGAGAGATGTCTCATCAGTTAACCGTTCATACTGCTCTTCAAGTGGACTCAAACTCAGTTCCTAACACTCACACCAGGAAGCTCATAACTACTTCCAACTGTGGCTCTAGGAAACCCAACTCACATGCACATACCTACACACAGATTCACATGGTTAAAACTTTAATTTTAAAAAGAATCTTTAAATGGGAAGGTCATCTCAGAATACTTGAATAGGACCAAGATAGTCATAAGCATCTATAAAAATGAAGTTTTTTTGTTTTGTTTTGTTTTGTTTTGTTTTTTTTAAAGGCACTGGGGAGGATTTGGATACACTGGGCTACTACTATATTATTGTTAAGAATACAAAATGGCATACCCAGTGTGGAAAACAATATGCTCATTCTTCAAAAAGTTATCTATAGCCAAAATAGGGAGCATGTCTGTGACCCCAGCACTTAGGAGGCCGAAGCAAGCAAATCATGATTTTGAGGCGAGCCTGAACTACATAGCAATATCTGCCTCAACAACAACAAAAAAGGTATATGCAGACTTAACAGATGACTCTACAATTGCACCCTACACACACACACACACACACACACACACACACACACTCTCACTCACTCACTCAGATAGTAACTAAGATTTATAAAAACATATAACTACACTAAGATATATGACTGTAATATTCACAATAAACAAAGGATAAACCAACCCAAGAATCCAAAGGCAGATGACTAGATAATAAAATATGATATATACATACAAAAAATATTGTTGGCCATAAAGAATAACTTTCTAATACATAGAACAACATGGATAAAGCCAGAGGGGGGAGGGGTTCCATATGAAAGAAGACAGGAAAAAAAGGACAAATATTGTATGATTCCATTTACTTAAAACTACTACAATAGGCAGAATCACTGTGATATAGTACGCATGGCAATAAATCCTATAATTCCAGCGCTTAGGAGATGGAGGCAGGAAATTCAGAAGTTTAAGATGAGCCACTAAATGAGTTGCAGGACTGTCTGGGACATATGAGACCCTGTCTCAGAAAGAAAGAGAAAGAGAAGGAGGGAGTGAGAATGGAAGGATGGATGAGTTATGAAAAGCTACCATTAAGGAGGAAAAATGCTAGGTGGGGGTCACCAATGGTTCAAGAGAGGGGAAATACATTATTGATTGTTAGAGTCTCCCTATATGCTGTTCAAAAAATGTGGGCCAGATATGGTGGTGAATATCTTTAATCTCAGCACTCAGAGGCAAAGACAGACAGACCACCGTGAGTTCAAGGCCATCTTGGTATACATAGCCAGTTCCAGGACAGCCAGGGTTATATAGTAAACACTGTCTTAAAAAAATAATAATAGCCGGGATGTGGTGGTGCACGCCTTTAATCCCAGCACTCGGGAGGCAGAAGCAGGTGGATCTCTGTGAGTTCGAGGCCAGCCTGGACTACCAAGTGAGTTCCAGGAAAGGCGCAAAGCTACACAGAGAAATCCTGTCTCGAAAAACCAATAATAATAATAATAATAATAACAACAACAACAATAACGGTGATGACAACATATTATATTTAATGTATGTCACTGAACTACAATTATATGTTTTGTTTTGGTTTTGTTTTTTCAAGAAAGGTTATCTTGGTGTAACAGATCTGGCTGTCCTGAACTCACTTTGTAGACCAGACCAGCCTCGAACTCACAGAGATCTGCCTGCATCTGGAGTGCTGGGATTAAGTTATGGGCCATCATGGCCTGGCCAGTTTTGGCTGTGAAGAAGGATGGAGAAATGGAGCCAAAGACAAGAACTGCAGACTGCTCCTCCAAACTGAAAAGGGCAAACAAGGATTCCTTCTTAGGATTTCCAGAAACAATGGAGCCCTGCTCCCATTACCCTGCCTGCTTGTGCAGACCTCCCCTTCTAGCTAACTGCTTATCTTAGCTTCTGTTATATTGCTTGCTGTGCAACCTCTGACTGCTACTGCAGTAAGATACCAGGATGTGTATCTTGCTTTTTAAACTTCTTACTCTAATATCTCTGTGCTATACTTGGGTCCCAAATACCTGAGTGTAGTCCCAGCCAGCTGGAATAAAGACTCTCAATTGGTTATAGATTGTGTTTGAGTGGTCTTCTCTGGTGGGCACACTATAAAAATGCTTCACTCCATAAAACGCCATAAAAACAGAAGAATGTATCCACACTCCAGAGACAGAGGCAGGTAGATCTCTATGAGTCAAGGTCAACCTGGTCTACAAAATGAGTTCACTGTAGAGGGGATCACTGTAGGACAATGCAGCCTGACCTGACTGGGACCCCAACACTGACCAAGATAAAGAGGCTCTGGACAATTTTTGCCACGCTCTTTTTAGGAGGATTTGAAGGCAGCTGCTAGAAAACTTACTAATTTGTCTAAGGTAAATGACGTACTACAATAACCATGATTCTAAAAAGGAGGCAAAAACAAACAAACAAACAAAACCTGAATCATAATGGCAGTGCTCAGGAAAACTGATAAAAGAGATCCCTCTGGGATCTCATAACAGTAGGTCCCAGGATAGGTATCACTCAACTTTAAGTAGAAGACTTGGTTATATGTAGGAAGAAGAAAAAAATAAGCACAAAGGACATGAAAAGAGAAGTGTGTGCAGACAGTTTGTTGTGGGGAGGGTTTGAGGGAGGGGGGTCCTCACTATATTGATCTCCTGTATTCTCAACTAAGTAAACCTCAACATGGGGGTGGGGGGCAACTCCAGTAGCTGAACTCAGCCCACCCACTCAATGTGTTCTAGAGGCAAACATTCTTCTGTTTCCTACAAAGCAGTGTTATTCTTCTGTAAGAGAATTGTAAGTATGTGGAGATACGCCAAGATACTACAGTGGCCATGAAATCTTTACATTATGTAACAACCCTAACCCTTCTCACTCAAAAGACAAGCCATACCCAATTCATACATACCAATCTAACTAATTTCAGTGACCCCTCAACATTCAGTAACTGAACGATGAATCCCGAGAGTTATTCAAGTGTGCCCTGACCCTGGTTTGTCCTCTTCAAAGGAGAAATTCACCTTCAGGTGCAAATGAACCATAGTTTGACATTAGGCTCAACAACCAGCAACAGAATCAACAGATTTTCAAAGTTTGACTTGACAAACTCCTCTCCTCTTCCAAACAAGCCTTTAAAAACAAACCACAGCTAGGCGGTGGTGGCGCACACCTTTAATCCCAGCACTCAGGAGGCAGAGCCAGGCGGATCTCTGAGTTTGAGGACAGCCTGGTCTACAGAGCAAGATCCAGAACAGGCACCAAAACTACACAGAGAAACCTTGTCTCAAAAAAACAAAACAGAAAACAAAACAAAACAAAACAAAACAAAAAACCAACAACAGACAACAGACCCTCTTACCCTGTCCTGATCTCAGGGTCTGCTGGCCTGGTGCTGCCGCCCTGTCCTTCCTGAGGCAACCAGCCACTGACAAGTAGCTCATTCATCCTCTCTCTCTCCTATGCATATATTTATAAATGGTAGGCACAATATATCCTCTGTTATTTCTCATGTTTGGGAAATAGGGACATTATTTGATAGTGAGGTGCCACACATACCATGCATGGTTTCTAAGTACATAGGATTTATTAAAGTCTATCCACTCAAAGCATGTTATCATATCTTCATCTTGTTTTAATGATGAAAGGACCCTAAGATTTTAGAATGTCTTCTGGTTATAATGTTAGCAATAAAGTATAATCACAAGTTTGGAAGTTGTAATCCTTTACAGCAGAGGTCAAATTCTAATTATTTGTGATTCATTATGGAAAATAATGGATTTCTGAGCCTCAATATTGCTATCAACAAACAACAACAAAAGCCACAAACAAACAACAAAAGAAAAACTGTCAGGATCACTGTGAAACACTGAAAGTATTCTCATGGTAGACATGCAGGAGACCTGGGTGTAGTACCTACAGGAGAGGCTATGGCAAAAGATAAGGATTCTAGGGGGACCATAAAGTCAAACACACACACACACACACACACACACACACACACACACACACACACACACACTTTTAATACATCCTAGGATAACTATCAGCCATATGTTGACTGGTAAATAACCTTTTAACTTTAGTTCCCTCATTTGCATAGCAAGGATGCTAGTTACTACAAAGGAATTCCCTAAGAATCCTGACATACTTTGACAATTAAAAATTAAGTGAGCGAGTACATGGAACGGTGTTTCATGGTTCACAAGTACTAGAATACAGACTACAGCATACAGCACACAAACTAAAGGAAGGAGCAGGGGAGCTGAGCTTTGGTTTTAACACAGTGCCCTGGAGAGCCTCTCCCATGTAATAGAAATGTCTGCATCGTGATTCCAAAACTGAGTGCTAAAGGTCCTACTGCACTACAGTGATGTCAAACTCGGGGATGATTTTAAGATTTGAAGGAAGAAATGGTAAGGGAATTCTGTCCGATGCCACGAAAACTACTAGCCTACAGTAGGAGCTCTAGAAAGCATCACTACTAGTGTGCTAGCATGGGTGGTGGTGGGTCTACTCTAGGCCAGAGGATGGCCTTTGCAGAATTCAGCAACTGCTGCGAATAAAAGGCAAGTAGTGGAGAAAGTTAGCTCTCAGGGGAGCTGGGAGCATTAGTGCAGTCTCGAGTGAAGCTGAAGGTGTACAGAGCCAGCAGGCACGCCTCTCAGGGCAATCACAGCCCCTTTAAAGTAAAGGAGAAAGGCAGCTCTAAGAGGAGCTGGGAGCATTGCTGCAGTGGGAGTGAAGCTGAAGGTGCACAGGGCCAGTAGGCACGCCTCTCAGGGCAATCACAGCCCCTTTAAAGAAGTGCTGCTCAACCTTCCCAACGCTGCCAGCCTTTCATGGTGCTTCATGCTGTGGTGACCCCAGCCAAAACTAATTTTCACTGCCACTTCATAACTAATTTTGCTATGTTATGAGTCATAATGTAAGCATCTGATATGCAGGATATCTGATATGCAACCCCCATGAAAGGGTTGTTGAACCCCCAAAGGACTCAAGACCCACCAGTTGAGAACTGCTGTCTTAAAGAATAAAAGGAAGGTGTTTTTCTCATAATTTATATGTTTTTCAAATGGCCACTGAATTATTAGGATATGTCAAAACAAACCAAACAAGCTTACTTAAATAAATACTTATGTTTAGATATAAGTATTTAGAGCAAATGAAGCAGGTTATTCCTTTCACCTAGGGGAAACTACAAAAAAATTATTTAGATATTAACAGTCCTGTGACCTAAAGAGGTTTCAGGTGCTAGCCTAGATGAAAAGCACCATCCTTTTCTCCATCTCATTCTGTATTATTGTCTCCTAGAAGTACTCTAAAATAAAGCCCTGTAGAACACTGGTAAACTTTCATCCCAAGTTACATTAAAAAATTATTTTAAAGACTTGGATGAGGCTGGTTTAAGAAAAATGATCACATACATTTTTCAACTAGATAAATAAAATTTTATCCCAAATAAGAGATCCCCCCCCCCAGAGGTTCTATGTAAACAGCACATTACATAGCCCATAGCAATCAATTTATCTTAGTAAGTTAAGTTCCAACCTAGACTCATTTTATACTATACATACCAGGGATGTCAAGTTTCTCAATGGAAGGGGGGGGGCGCATAATTGTGTTTTCATTTCCTATAACATATACAAGATGAAAATACAACACAACTCAGTAACAAGTGAAAGTATCCTGCCATATCCCTCTGACTCAGTTTCTGGAGAACCATGCTTCATATGTGATGGTATTTCAAGACCATTAATAATTTCTACTCTTGCTTTGTCCCTATTGTATTCTACTCCCAGGGCCATTGAGGAAAAAGGCACACTCTATGTATGGCAAAGCATGGTGTCTGGCACATTAGAATGGGTCCAATTATCAGCAGCGCTGTGCACCATTAGGATTTCCCATGAGTGATTTCCATTGAACACTCTGAGGACAAAACTCCATTCCTGTATCTGAGTGGAAAGAGGCCAGATAAGCAACTACTTCAAATAAAATCCTCACTGCTGCTACCTTCCCTACACACAGATAATACAACTGTTTATCTCCACCAGAAAAACTCCAGTCTAGTGACACACGAGGAGGAGGGTTTCTGCACCAGTACTTTCTTGTCTTCGCTGGTTTAAATCTGTTTCCAAGCCTGTTTGTACATTGTGAGGCCAAACAATGAAAACTACTTTCCCTCTGATACTTGCTACAATACAATCTGTTACTCATTTCCATCCAGAAAACTATAATTTATAAGACTTAAATCAGCAGAACATGTGGATTGCATTCTAAGAACATGTGGTGTCCTGTGGTGAGTGTCTAAATCCTAGAGGTACCTGAGTCCATCAGAGAGACATTGCAGTATATGTATTCCCAAGACAGACTCATGGGCCTCCTCCAATGGAAGAAGGAGCAAGTAAAGTCTCAGCATTTGAAGAAAAGAGCCAGAGAGAAATACAATCTCTTACTACCTAATGCTGGGAACAAATACTCCGAAACTCTCACTTAACCAGGACAGTGTGAGGGATTTTGATTCTCAGGCATCAGGACTCACTGCCCGGGTCAACATGAAGCCTCTGCTCTACCAGCTAAATCAAAACAAACGTAAGAAGTGGACCTCGGTTCCCCTTTCCTCAGCCAATCCTACTGGCAACAGCATTTATAAAGAATCGAACCTTTAATTTCTACGACATGTCTTTTAGAAAATTCAGAAATATATTTCCTGAGTTATCTTTCAGGAGAAACATTCTGCAGTGCAGGGAAAAGCTGACCCCACTATGGAGTCACTTGGTAAAACCGAATACATCCATATGTCAACAACACAGTAAGAACAAAACTCAGAAGAAGACAGTCCTTAAAAAAATGTAGCTCTAAGGGAAGGGTCCTAACTGGGGACTTCTATGTGCCCACAAAGCATTTAAAACTGTCGGATGTCATGAGAAATGCTGAAGATTTCATATAAAAATCCAAATTTTCATCTGATCATGAAAACCTGGAAGGCTCACCATGCACGCCTGCATTGCCAGCATGGGCCAAAGCTGAGCGGCGCCTGACTCAGAATTTTCTCTCTAGCTTGCCAAGACCCCACTAATCCCTTTTGTCTCAAATCCAAGCACATTTTAAAGGACTCACTTTACCCTTGGAGCCCTCTGAGTTTTGATCTCCAGTTTAAGACACTGTTGGGATTCTGCTGTATGCTGCAGAGTAAGAATGCACATGAAGGAGTTGAAAAGACAAGTGAGTGCTTTCTTGGTGGCCCAGAAATCCCCACCTAGTCTTATCGTGGTCTGTCGATTTTCCTCTGGGTGTTGCCTACAACAACACGTTCTCTTTTGGGATTCCCCCACCCAAGCTGTCCCGCTCTGATGTCAGTTCTGTCTCCTTCACTGTTCTGCTTTCTTAACATTGGGTGAGCTCTGAGAACATAAACCCAGTATTGCTTCAGAGGTCAACGTTCTGTCTCCCCACTGTGCAAAGGGAAAGACAGGCTGACTTCCACCAGGCTGGGACTCATGACAGTAAAGTGTGGATGATGCTAAAGGACAGCAGGAAGTGGGTCTTATGCAACACTGTACAACTCAAGCCTCCAGAAACCAGTATCAGGAAAGCCAAAACAACAAAGTGCCACCATAACAAAGAAAAGGCTCTATATTTCTTTTCTTCTTCTTTTTTTTTTTTTTAAAGATTTTATTTATTATGTATACAGTGCTCTGTTTGCATGTATGCCTGCAGGCCAGAAGAAGGTGCCCGATCTCACTACAGATTGTTGTGAGCCACCACGTGGTTGCTGGGAATTGAACTGAAGACCTCTGGAAGAACAGCCAGTGCTCTTAACCACTGAGCCATCTCTCCAGCCCCAAGGTTCTATATTCTAACAACCAAGAAATGCACAATGTCTCTGTGGACCAGACTAATTCTAGGCTTGTGCTATCAGAGAGATTCCTTTTAGAATCACAAAAGTGTACTAGGCATTTGTCAGGAGAGCCTTACTGACTCACTAGCTTTCTCATATGGATTAGAACCAATTGGAAGGCACTGTAGTGGCTCATATATGTAATCCCAGCACTTGAAAGGCAGAGTACAGGAGGATTGGAGTTTAAGACCAACTTAGCCTACATAGCAAATTCAAGGCTAACTGTGGCCACATGAAACTCTGTCCAAATAAAAGTTTTAAAAGATGCATATGTTAAATTCCTGTCCTACCATATGTTCGTGACATATGTAATCCAAGTACATGGGAGGTACAGGCAGGAGAATCAGGAGTCCAGTCCTTTTAGATACATGGCAATGTCCATGCCAGCCTGGGCTACATGAGATTCTGTCTTACACACACACACACACACACACACACACACACACACACACACACACGCCACCTGTCCTAGATCCTAAGTGACCTATAAGAGAGTCAGGAAAACCTTTCCAAAGGCAGACCCTTTGTCATGCTGGTCCTTTCTTTGATTCAAAGTTTGGGTCGCCATGGTTATTAACTACTAGTCCTAAATGTAAGAAGTCCAGGAACCATATTGTGTGAGAAGACCTGAATACTCAGCTATCCTGCTAAACACAAGCCAAATGCCTATAAAAGATGGAGCCCAGGCTCTAGAGGATGGGAAGACACCAATCCTAAGGATGTTTGACCATCCTTAAGACAACATCAACACAAATTCTTACCACTGCACTTATTCATTTACAAGGCTCCTTTTTCTGGAACCTCTACAGCACTTTAGCCGCAAAGTCCAATATGCTCCAAAGGATGGACTGCACATCCATCTTCTAGAATTTATATTCTCACCAGTGCTTTGCCAGTTGGCAGCCTTTCTCTAACCTGGCTGCACAGGAAACATAGTTCCAAAGTTTTCAGAGAAAGAAAGTTCTTCCTTAACTCTCAGTTGTATTTTAAAATACCATTCACTCATCCCAGCCTACTTAGGTTATTGAAAACAAATACACTCCCTTGCCCTTCACATTTACAAAGAGGCCAAATCCCTCCACTGGGATGGACTCTTTCCTTCTAAAACAGGGGTCCTTGTCCCGTCTTCAGAAATGCCCATGGATGCTAAGTCTTAGATCATGCTGATGACTTGACTTGTCTGTTCAAATTTTTTGTTTATTTTTGAGACAGGGTTTTACTATGTAGCCCTGGCTAGCCCAGAAATAGCTATGAAGAACTCTTAGAGATCCACTCACCTCTGCCTCCCAGTGCTGGGCTTAAAGATGTGTGCCACCATAGCTGGCTTGTTTGACTTTCTTGTCTTTGATGGTTTTTTTCTTTTTCTTGTTTGTTTGTTTGTTTGTTTGTTTGTTTTTTCCAGACAGGGTTTCTCAGTGTACCCTGGCTATCCTGGAACTCACTCTGTAGACCAGGCTGGTCTCAAACTCACAGAGATCCACCTGTCTCTTTAATCCCAGTGGAGGCAGGATTGAAGCTGTGCGCAACTGCAGCAGACATCTAATGATTTCTAAAACTCAGTATTCCCAAGGCTTTAAAGAAGAAGGTAGCACACTCCTGCTGTACAAAAGCAAGAACATATTTTCAAATTCACACAAGACCACACATTCACTAAAAGCTAAAGTCAAAGAAATAAAAAATTCAAAGAATGATGTTGTACGTTATTCACTGTGGCACTATATACCTACTATAACTAAAAGTATAGACTAACAGAGTGTCTGAGTAGAAGCAGACAACCTAAGCTTTTTGACCCAGGAACAAGCAATGGAGAAAAAAAAAAAAGGCTTAGTGAGGATCGTTCCTAACTGACGACTGATGTAATGAAAGCTTAACGGGAACAAAGTGATAAGCCTTTAGATGTCTTGTAAAACGAAGAAAAGTAACTACTAGGACAGAAATCCAAACTTTCCCAATGACCATAAAGAGAAGTTCACTAATTAAAGAGCCAAGACAACAAGCCTCTCATAGCAGACACGAAACCTTCTTCATGGCACTTTGCAAGACGCGAAAGGCACAAGCGAGCTAACACAGCCTCCGAGAGTATCTATGTTCCTAAGTGTTGCCAGGATTTGTGAGTGCGACGGGCCTTCATTCCATCATTAGTTACTTTACACGAAGCTGAAGTTACTGGCTGGGTTGGAGATTGTGGGTTGGGTTGCCCTTACCAAGAAAGCCCTGCAAAAAGTCTACTGGCAGTCAGGGTGGCACACACCTATAATCTCAGCAACTGGAGGCTGAGACAAGAAGATGGAGCGTGTGAGGTCACTTGGAGCTATAAAGAAAAACCGTGCCCCTATTCTCAAGCAAAACAAGACAAAACAAAATGCTTTTTTGAAGCTTGTATTCAGAAAAAAACTGAAGTGGTACAGACCCTTTTGTGGATCCTGAAAGAAGACGCAAAGGGCATATGGCAGGAGGGTAGGCAGCCATTATGGGGCTTCAACCCCACCGTCACAAAGAACAAAACCCCGCCAACACACAGTATAGAAGAGATGAGACCACATCCTCTATCAAGATTGGCAGTAACTGGGGCTAAAATTAATACAACAATTCGATGAGAAGGCGAGTGTCCCAAAGAGCAAGCATCATTGTTTTGCACCAATCACCACCGATTGCCTCTGAATGCATGGTTAAGTAGCCTCCCACCATTTCAGGAGCTTACCACTCTCCAGCACTCACTGTTTGAGAATGTTTGCCTCGAGTCTTCTACCTGTAACTATGTAATTTGTAGCTAGCATCTGTACAAAGCACATAGTCTTTTCTCTTGACATTATTCCCTAAACAATACAGTATTCATACAACACTTAAATTAGGCATAAGTAATCTGGAGATGATTTAAAGTATATGGAAAGATGTATAGAGTCTATCTGCAGCTACTATTGTATTTATGAGTCATGGATATTCACAAATGTTGGTAACCTCTAAGGGTACAAGGAGGTGTCTCAGTACCAGTTCTCCACAGACATCAAGTAATAGCCTTGTGCATATTCTAGAGACAAGCATATATATGGATATGCCTGTGTGTATGTGTGTCCTGTTATCTCGTTTAGGATGTAACATGATAATCTTAGCTGTTTGTCTCTGGCTCATCATGTGACCTACACAAAACTGAAACACAGTCAAACTAAGAGAAGACACATGTGTTGCCCTTTTGTTGTTGTTATTTGTTTGTTTTGACCTCCCCAGTCCTGGGATTAAAGCATGGCTGCTACACCTGCAGCGCCTATTACGTCAAAAGAACTAATAGGAATAAACGAACTCAACATCCTGAGTGACTCTCCTGCTTCCTGTTAGTATTATTTTAGTTCAAGTTCTTTCTAGGAGGCCCAGACTTCACATTCCCATGGCCAGGCTCTGCAATGCATAGAGTGCCAGGAGCAGGGAACAGGCAGGTTAGGCAAACAGGGTGTTTCCGGACAGAACTGCCAGGTGTGCATCTTTTACCTTCTGTTTGTAACACTGAACCAAATCAAAAGGGCTGACCTTGTGGGGTGGCTCACTGGGCTCCACTTCTGTCAGCAATTCCATTTTCTTGCCTATGGACTGACTCTACCTGCCCCCAACACGTGACTACCACATAAACACAGACCCTTAAACAAGTACTTGTCAGCTGAGCAAAACCTGCACTAGATGCTGGACTTTCAGAGCCTGGAGTCCAGACTAGTCCCTTTCCTACCAGTCTGAGGAGCTCAGGTCTGCTCCACCAATAGCCAAAGTACATTCACAGAACCACTTCAGAAAACTCTTTACTGGAATCGAAGTTAAAGAGTAACTTGCCAAAGAAACCCTGTCTAAAAAACAAAACAACAAAACCCCAAAACAAAACCAAAATAATAATAATAATAATAATAATAATAACAATAACAACAACAACAACAGTAATTTGCAATTATTTGGGCCAAAACAATTCCCCACTATGATCTTTATATCTTTCAAACAGTCATTAATTAAATAAAAGTAAATCTCTGATCAAATTTATCTGCTCTGCGTATGGTTAAAAAAAAAAAAAAAGAAAGAAAGAAGTAACCATTTGGGGACTAGAGAGATGGATGAGTGGTTTAGAGTACATACCGCTCTACCAGAGAGCCCCCAAATTCAGTTCCCAGCACCTGCATCAGGCTGCCCACAACCACCTTAACTCCAGTTCCAGGGGATCCAATGCCCTCTTCTCTCTCTCTCTCTCTCTCTCTCTCTCTCTCTCTCTCTCTCTCTCACACACACACACACACACACACACACACACACACACACGTAGCAACACACACACGAATTTAAAAAATGAAAAGAAATCTTAAGTCTTCCTGGTGGCCTAGTGGTTGGGATTCGGTGCTCTCACTGCCACGTCCGGGGTTTGATTCCCCATCAGGGAAGTCTCTCTTCTGCCAGGCATGTTGGCGCACACCTTTAATCCCAGCACTCAAAAGGCAGAGGCAGGCAGATTATATGGGTTCAAGGCCAACCTGCTCTACATAGTGAATTCCAGGACAGCCAAGGCTATTAAAGACCTGTCTCAAAACATTTAAAAAAAAAGTTTGAGACTTGCGCTTCTTAGGCCAGACAGTAGCAGTGGTGTATAAACACCGGTAACACATGGAAAGTATCAAGAACTACACAGAAGTCTGAGAACACTGCACCATCTTATGGAGTTGCTTCCCTACACATTTTGCTCCCATTTAACTTTTCATACTTTAGAATCCTTCTTTTACAATCAGTCTCCTTTTGAATTTGTTGACCTCAGTTCCTAACGTCCCTGCTGTTTGTGTCATTTCCTAAGTGTGAAATATGAAGTATACTGACATGAAAGGTCAAAAGGCTTTCATAAAACACTGGTCACACAAAAGGCAAAGCTGGCAGCTTCCTGAAGATGACAGGTCTTCCTTCACTGTCCTCATATTCAGGTGACCCTCAAGTATCCTTTCACTTCTAGCATTATTGCCTGGGTTGGCTTTATCCTGCCATGCACACATTCTGGGGAGGGTGGAAACATGGACCCACCAGGAAATGCTGCTGGCTGCTTGCAAACTATCCATGTGCATATTTCTTTGTTGTTAATTAAGACATGTAAGTCAAATGATTGGTAATATGTGAATGAGTTTAACATTTTATACACTATCCTAAAGGCCGACTATCCTACCTATAAATGATAACTGAGACCATGAATTTAATCAACATCTTGGTTTGTTCCTTTCTTTATTACAACTTTCTAGGAAATTAAGGTGGCTGGTTTGTTTTGGTTTATTTTGGTGAAATTTTTATGTGGTTTTTATTGTTGTTTTTAGTTTTTGAGACAAGCTCTCACTCTGTAGTGAGTGGCCTAGAATTCACTCTGTAGCCCAGGCTGGCCTAGAATTCACTCTGTAGCCCAGGCTGGTCTTGAGCCTGTGGCAATCCTCTCAGGTGTTGAGATTACAGGTACGGCCACCATGCTCACCTGGGATGGATCAGTTTATTTTTTATTTATTTTTTAATTTGTCACGTCTTTCCTTTTATATCATTTTCATAATTCTGAAGTTCATTTTGCAAAGGAGTCAAAGATTAAATTGTAAACCTATCAAATGCTGAATCTAAACAGGAACGAGTTTGGTATGAAAACAGTTTGAACTCCCATGCTCAGAGATACTTCATGCAACTGTAGAAACTCTCTCTTGCTCTTGAAGTTGCCACAGCCCTTACAGGCTACAGCACACAATCCAGAAGCACTCCTCACAGTGCCGATCTGATCAACCAGTGTTTCAAGATGAACCTCTTGGGACACAGCTAGATTACATGGTGTTTAACACAAACAGGCATTTGCCATGATTGCAGTTGGCACCAAACCGGGCAGCAGCAGGTACAGTATTCTTATTGATGGTAGTCATAAAAATTGTTGCAGCAATGCAATAGTTTAATACAGCAAAGGGAAAGAACAACTACAAATACATCAACTGTTTTCTTGTTATCATAATCCATGAAACTGCCAAGTTCCAGTAAGGGGATACCGCCGATCTGCAAGTTCAAGGGAATACCGCCGATCTGCTACGGTCCTGTGAAAAAGTGTCAGAAAGAACAAGGAGAGGCAACTGAGCAGGAAACTCAGCTAACACTGTCTATCTGACCCAGGCTGGAACCCTAATAGCCTCAGTCACTGGGGCCCCCTGGCCCCGGAATAACTAACCGTACAGTAAGACTTCACAGTCCAGCTCATCTCCAGTTCATAGAATGAAAAGAACAGCCATAAACCCAGCAAACTTCCTCCTCAAACCAAGTTTCTCTGCCAGATGTTCATTTTCACTGGCTTCTTTCCATATAACAATGGAGTGGGGCAGGGCACATGAAGGAAACCAGTGATTTTTCTAACAGCCATGCCAAGAGCATCCCGAGAAGATACAGCTAACAGCAAACTTCCCTAGGCTCCCACCAGCAGCACCAGCAAGTGTGAAGCTGGGGGGGGGGGGGGGGGCAAGAGCTGGTAAGGGAGCAGCTCTGCTGGCTTCCTTTCCAGCAGCCATGCTGAGAGGCTGATGGAGAGAGCCATCATGAGTGGAACAAAACAACACAGCCCTGAGGACCACTGCTTTCCACTTTCGATACAGCAGATGTTTCTTGGCCAGCTACCCAGTAGATTTGCTTTTCCGTCCCCACCCATCTATATTTTTCCTTTTTTCAATCAGACATCCTGTTCACACAATGGTCCATAAACAACTTCTTTGGAGTCTAACTGTGTTCCTGTTAGTTAACATTTTTTTTAACCACCACCCAATGAACTTCTTCCTAAAAATGAACTGTCGGCCAATATGAAAGACAAAGGTAAACACGGTTCCCAAATGCAAACCACAGCACATCACCAGGATAGGGCATCAACAGGCTTAGTAGCTCGCTTGCGCTCTCTCTCTCTCTCTCTCTCTCTCTCTCTCTCTCTCTCTCTCACACACACACACACACACACACACACACACACACACACACACAGGCTATACATGCAGCAGAGCTGTTAAATTCTTGGCTCACACACAACAGCCGAAAAGTCAGTTCTGAGGCCAAAGACTTCCAGGAAAGTTTATATTCAGGCATATCATAAACTGTGGCAGGAAACTCAAATCTTCACACGCTCTGCCTGAACACAGTGTACTAAGATTTGGGGTTTTTTTTGTTTTTTTTTTTTTAAGTAAAACACTATATATACCTTGTCTTCATCAGGATTATTATTGCTCTGAAAAACATGATGAAAAGCAGTTTGCAAAGGAAAGAGTTTATTTGGCTTACACTTCTATATCACACAGTTCATCATTGAAAGAAGTCAGGACAGGAACTCAAGCATGGCAGGAACCTAAAGGCAGGAGCTGATGCAGAGGCCTCGGAGGGGTGTCACTAACAGGCTTGCTCAAGTCTTTCTTATAGCATCTAGGACCACCAGCCCAAGTGAAGCACTACCTACAATGGACTGGGTCCACCCACATTAATCACTAATTAAGAAAATGCCCTACAGGCTTGCCTGCAGCCTGATCTTACGGAAGTCATTTCTCAATTGAGGTTCCCGCCTCAGACGACTCTAGCTTGTGCCAAGCTGACATAAAACTAATGAGCACATACCTGAAAATTCTTTGTCTTTGTCTTGCCACACAAACCCTTTCTATCTCTCCTTTTTAATTCATTCCCCACCAAAGCCGTTACTTGCACCTCGAGTCACCTAAATCTCTTTCCCCCCAAGTTTCTTTCTCACCCCTATCATCCCGGAGGCTGCAGAGCATCTGTCTACTTGCCTTGGTCTTCCTTTCCTTAGATATGTGATAAGGCCTGCTGAGCTAACCGTTT
This sequence comes from Onychomys torridus, assembly GCF_903995425.1. Classification (NCBI taxonomy): domain Eukaryota; kingdom Metazoa; phylum Chordata; class Mammalia; order Rodentia; family Cricetidae; genus Onychomys; species Onychomys torridus. Next base: position 30,507,112 of record NC_050446.1, on the reverse strand, counting down.
CTTTGACAGGCACAGTAGTCAGCAAGAGCTCCTCCCTGAAAAGCAGACTCAGTGGCTTTCAAAGGACATGAAGACAGAATCACCAATCATGCTGGAGTCCCAGGCTGTAAGTGGCAAAGGTTTATGCCAGGAGGGCATCTCCTATTTAGTGCACTACCTTTTCCCCTTCTGTCTCCACAGCCAGAAGGTATTCTACCATGGCTGCCCATTTGCCTAACTCTCTAGCACCAATTCTTTCCATTACAGGGAAGGCTCTGCTATTTCTCCAAGAGTTTAGAAAACTCTCCCCCAGGTTTTAGCCCATGAACATTAAGCAACTAGCAGTTCTTCACATTGGGAGGGTGAAGTAAGCCACACCCAGATTCCACAGGTGCCTCTGCCTTCACCATCCCAGGGCCAGGTTACGCACATGCCTATGTACTAAACAGTAGGCTCCACTTAAAGGCCCTGCCTCTTCCCTGGTGATCTCACCAACTATGGGAAGGACACTCATGATAAAAGCACTCTATCCCAGAGGCCATTTTTGTCCAGCAATCCCTCAGCTTTCCTATCAGCTAGGAGCATACTCCTTGTTTCGCACCTGAACTGAAAGGGAAGGGAATAAATACACCATATAAACGCATCCGTCCCACACAAAAGGTGCTAGTGTCCAAGATCCCTCTTCTCAGCCCCACTTCACACCAACCTATTAGCTACTATTGCACACTATTTCAAGCCAACCAATGGAACCCTCATGTCTAAGGAAATTATTAGTTTTAGAGGCAAATTATAAGAGGCCAAATACATGCTTTAAAAACTGTATACATAGCCAGGTGGTGGTGGTGGCACATGCCTTTTGTTTGTTTGTTTTTTGTTTTTTGTTGTTGTTGTTGTTGTTGTTTTTGTTTTTCAAGACAGGGTTTCTCTGTGTGGCTTCGAGCCTTTCCTGGAACTCACTTTGGAGACCAGGCTGGCCTTGAACTCACAGAGATCCACCTGCCTCTGCCTCCCAAGTGCTGGGATTAAAGGCGTGCTGCGCCACCTCCGCCGCCACCGCTGCCACCACTGCCACAACCCAGAGGCACATGCTTTTAATCCCAACACTCAGGATGCAGAGCCAGGTGGATCTCTGTGAGTTCGAGGCCAGCCTGGTCTACAGAGCAAGCTCCAGGACAGCCATCAAAACTACACAAAGAAACCCTGTCTCAAAAAACCAAAAAAAAGTATACATATCAATCAATGTTTATACATTCACATATAGATATACAACCTGGTCCCAATGAAGCTAATCAATGAAGAAATTATCTGATTATCATTAGTAAAATTAATATAATTAGTATCTTCTGCATAACCAATATGCCTTGGGAAAATAGCAAATATTGCCTATGTGACTACAGTTTCAAAGCCAAGAGAGGCTTTAGCAGTGAAAAGAATGTTTTCTGGCCTGCCAGCTCTCAGGCTTCTTCAATAACCTGATCTCTCTCCAGCCCTTAACGGTCAAGTAATAAGATAACACATGTTCCTATCCCATAACAGGCTCTCTATAAAGTCCTGACCACAGGAGACTATTTCATCTCCAAAGTGGGAAACTCACTTTAACATCCGCAAATCACAAATCCCAAGGATGGCAGAGGGGCCACTGCTTTCACAGAACTAAAATGAAACACTTCTGCAGATATGTAGACAATAAATTCCATAGAGAAATCATTCGTGTAAAAGTTTCGTATTTTAAGCCCATAAGAATCGAGACTATAAGGCAGTTGCCATATCTGGATCTACTTTTTCTGTTAAGTCTCTTGGCATGTTTTCTTCAGGTTTTTCATGTGCTTTTAAAGATTTGTTTCTTGCCATCACAGCTTGGCTAGGTCAGGAAAAGAATTCAGAGGGAAAAAGGACTAAAAACAATTGGTTCCAACCTTACTGAAGACAAGATATGAACTAGAAACTGGCACTCCTCTTTACTTTCAAGTATTTTTAGCTCTCGTCAACATCGAGCTGATATTATAAACTCTTAGAGACAACAAATTCTTAATGTCATATTTGGTAGTCAGTATTCAAAATTAACTTATATGAAATTAAAGCACCAAAAGGCCCTAGATATAATCAGGAAATTTTTCTGTAGTTAGAGACAGCTATAGTTTGTGATTAGTGTGTGTTGGGGGGGACAACATGATTTTTAACTTTAGGAATTACATTTCTCTATTTCTTAAGTATTAAGGGCAAAATACAAAGCCTGGGAAGCTCACAGAAACTCGCAACACCAAAAGTCTCTCAGGGCCAAGTTGCTGCTGCTTTCAGAAAATACCAAGCAAGAAAAGACTCAAAGAGAGAACAAAACAGAAACTAATTTTTTAAAATCCTGATGTCAGAATTCCAAAAGCCAAAGAAACAGTGTTAACAAAAAAAGTGGGGAAAGGGTAAAATGTTTAACCTTCAAAAGAAAATTCAATTAGCCAAGAACTGTCCTTTCTCCAATTAATCCTAGTTAATTAAGGCTTCGTTATATAGAACAGCCCATAATAACCTTAAAACTCTATTTTTGAAGTCTAAATGCCAACCACTCAGCTCTATCGAGCTCTGTTCACTAGCCCCAGCTATGTAAATAGCTTCTAAAAGAATTCAATATTGTTAGCAGCATAAAAAGTTCTTGAATAGAGGGTGGCAGGAAGCTGGAATCTTGTGACTGTGTACACAGCCTGCAGTGTGGCAGGGGAACATCCTGAAACTTATACTGATTTTACAGTATTTCCTTTAGATGGTCCAAGAAAAAAAGCAAAAACCAAAGAGTGGGAGGGTGACAAGAATATCCTGGCACAGGCTTGTTAGGGGGTCACTATTCACTTGAGCACAACTCCTGGTAACCATAGAGACCAGAAGGATTCCTTGATAACTATTTATCTTAGATCCCATGATAATCTGTGTTGTGGTCATTGCCATAAAATCAAACAATTTCTTCTAGAGATGGACAGTTTGTTTACTCTACTAATAAAACCCTCCTTCTAATTTTTTTTTTCAAAAATTACATGCTTCTTCCATGTACCCACACATCAGAGTGTGGTTTAACAAATACATACTTGCTTGGGAGCCTTCTTGCTTGAAGTGACTCCACTAAGCTTTCTCTCGAACTACTCTCTTAGCCTGCACGATGGGTGAGGATCTTGTCTCTCCTCCACTGCAGCCACTAGGTGAAAAGGACTCCAGGGAAGAATAGAAATGATCCTCAAAGAGGGTCCCTGGTTTCCACCTTCATGGAGTGCTTGAACCATGCTACACATCAAATATCCTTTTCTATTGCTCTCCACAGTACTTCTGAGGCAGGGTCTCCCACAGAGCCTGGAGCTCACAAGGAGTGTGTGTGTGTGTGTGTGTGTGTGTGTGTGTGTGTGTGTGTGTGTGTGTTTCCTTTCTTCTTTTCTTAGAGAGAAGCTGGGGGGGGGGGCAGAAAACCCCAACAATTCCCCTATTTCCACCCCGACTCAGTGCTGAGGTTACAATTGTGTGAGACCATGCCTTGTTTGTTACACAGGTGCTAGGATCCAAACTCCAGTCCTTAAGCTTGCACCACAAGTGTTCTTACCCACAGAATTATCTCTTCAACACTCAACCTGACCCCCCTTTTTAGATGAGGCCGCATACACCTCAGACGGGTCTTAAACTCATTATGTAGCTAAGAATGACTTCGAACTTCTGATCCTCCTGACTTCATTCCCATGTGCTGAGACTGCAAACCTACACTACACACCTGTCTTAGAATATTTTAATTAATAATATTTAAACACTAAATTATAAAGCACAAAAATTGTTTTTAAAATATAAACTGGGTGCAGTAGCATGTCCCTGTAATCCCAGTTACTTAAGAAGCTATGGCTGAAGTATTGCTTGAGACTAGGCAATTTATCAAGAGCTCCTTTCAAAATATATGAACAAATAAAGTGTAAAGTAAACATCAAATACCATGTCTTCAACAGTGGTAAGTAACCTTGGAAATGGCCCTTTGTTATCTGTAAGAGTTACTAGGAAAACCTCAGCACACTGGTGCATCCAGCTTTTGTCAAGACAGGAAACATCGATGTAGCAGACACTGCCATCTGCCCAGTGCATCTTTTTGCCTCACATCTATCCGTTCTTCTGTGTTCCTGCATGATAGAAGTCTAACACTCCGCCATCCTTGTGCTACTTCACGTCACTCAGTCTGGTCTCCTGCCTCAGCATCCAGAAAGCTAAGATTATAGGCCTGTGCCACGGTGCTGATGACATCTGTCTTTTTAACTCAGCTCTTTCACTGAGAAAATGCCAATGTGGACTTTTCAAGTCAGGCAAGCAAGAAAAGAGGCACCAGGTGCTAAGACCTCACATAGGGGCAAACATTTAAAGTCATTTTGTAAATGTCAGGTATCTGGTGGGAAAACTGAGAGGCTCTACAATCACACTCTGGGGGTGCTGTTGTAACTCCCCTAGTAAGACAAGGATGGGTCAAAACAAGCCACAGGCAAAGTGGTCAAGGCCATTACCACTAAACATATGTTCTCAGAAGTTTCTAGTAAGAGTTTGATCCAACACAACTGACCAGTGTAACAGGTCCATCCGGCCCATCTCTGTCAATACAGTCGCCTAACATCTGCACTCTGGGCAAACACATCCTTAGAGCCCTACCCACACAAACTGCAGCTTCCTTACATAATCACAGGGGCCTGGCTGTTGCTGTTTTATTCTCCTCTCCATGGATTCTCAAGAGGCATTAGACACTACAATTAAAAAGATTCAAGAGGGGGTTGGGGATTTAGCTCAGTGGTAGAGTGCTTGCCTAGCAAGCGCAAGGCCCTGGGTTCGGTCTTCAGCTCCAGAAGAAATTAAAAAAAAAAAAAAAAGACTCAAGAGATAGACAATTGTGGTGATATATTGTGTACCCCAGTAAAGCTTGCTTGAGGATCGGAGGACAGAGCCAGCCATTATATTAGACAGAGGCCAGATGGTGGTGACACACAGCCTTAATCCTATTACTCGGGAGACAGAGATCCATCTGGATCTCTGTGAGTTCAAGGCCACACTGGAAACAGAGCCAGGCAAGTGATGGTACTCAGCTTTAATCCCAGTACTGGGAAGCACACATGCCTTTAATCCCAGGAAGTGACATGTCTGGGCAGGGAAAGGTATATAAGGCATGAGGAAATAGGAACTAAGGCAGTTCAGCTGAGACCCTTTCGGGTGAGGCCTCAGGGGCTTTCAGTCAGAGGCTTCGTGGAGTTAGTGAGGCAAAAGTGGTGGCTGCAGCTTGCTCTTCCAGCTTTCTCCCCGATATTTGGGTTAAGATTCGAACAACAGACAATTCTTGAAGTAGTCTCAGCACACATATGTACAGTTAAAGTGCTGGAACCTTGGCAAGCTCTTTGCTAGTAAAGACAGTTGGAGAGCATGGACACAGAAATGAGCTGTTAAACATGAGAAACACACAACCAAGTAACAGGTAAGGGATTGTCAACGTGGAGCCTTTTCCTGGGGCTTAGCAAGGATGGAGGGATCGTGGAGACAAAAGGAGAAGACAATGATATCAGGTTGCCTCTCACTGGTCCACCCGCTCACTGGGAGAGGGCTCAGTTTCTATGGCCAGAACTGGAAAGGCTGCAATGTGTGCCACCTACAAACTCCAGTTAGCTGAACCAGATGGAGAACCTTGTCAACCCACAAGAACAACCCAGTACAGTCCTGTCACTTTTTTAATGTCTGTAGTTCTGCTTATGGAAGTAATTGATTCTAATTATAACCAGCACCTACTATTTCAGCACATTCCTCTGGTTAAAGGAAATGATGACTTTCCAGCCAGAGACAACAGTGACACAGACATGAACTTGGACACTTTAATTTCTAGTTTCAGCCACTGCAAGTGTCTTTAAGTAAATTTAGGTTTTGCTTTTTGTTTGTGTGTTTGTTTAATTACTGTATCATGAAAAACAATGTCTGGTCTTTATGGAATTCCTATGGCAATAGGATTGTTCTATTAATATTCATAGTAAGGGCCAATAAGATGGCTCTGCAGTTAAGGCACTTACCACAAAACCTGACAACATGAGTTCAGTACTGGGGATGCATGGAGTGGAAGGGGAGAACTGACTCCACAGGCTGTCCCTATGACCACCACACACATATCATGGTAGGCATGGATGCACACACACACAGACGCAGAGAGAAATGTTTAAAATGTAAAAAATCTTAGCAGCCTCATACATCCAGTACAGCTGACAGACACAACAGCCTCATGTCTCCAGACAGTAGAACTGACAAGCACACCAAAAACTTGGCATCAAGAATGGGGGGACTTTCTAATGAATAAAAAGAGATTGCTGCCTGCCTTCAGTGACCCAGTACCATCAAGATATCCTTTAAAAATCATAAAACAGAAGCCCCAAAGCAGACTTTAAAAAAGGCTAGGTCTCTCTGATGTTGAGGCTGGTGTTCCCACATCCCATTAATCCCAGGACAGAAGAGGAAATGCAGACGCATTTCGGAGTTCAAGAACTTCCTGGTTTACAAAACAAGATCCAGGACAGCAAGAGATTCATCATGAAACTGTGACTCAAAGGAAAAAAAGAGAGAGAGAGAGAGAGAGAGAGAGAGAGAGAGAGAGAGAGAGAAAGAAAGAAAGAAAGAAAGAAAGAAAGAAAGAAAGAAATAGGATTGTTTCCAATTGAATCCTAAGACAGAAATTGTAAAGAGCATTAATGTACATACTGAACCATACTGTAAATATGAAGTATAGAAGATACAGCAATGTCTCAGTATATATGAACTTATCTACCGGAGGACCTAGGTCCAATTCCCAAACATACCAGCATGGATGAAAGTAATGTGTAACTCTAATTCCAGGGCATTCAATGTTGTTTTCAGGCATCTTTCAGCCCTACAGGTTGGTGATACTTTGAGATGTTTGCAAACAAAACCTCCATACATATGATGTAAAAATAAATGTATGAAAACAAGGAAAATGTTAATTATAGTGTTCATTAGTCTGTCTAGGTTGCATATGGAGAGTAGTTGATCTGGTAGTTTGTTCTATACTATCAAGTCTCCAAATTCCAACAGAGAGAGCAAAGGGTAAGAACAGAAATCAGGCATAAAAACCTGCTGAAAATTTCTAATGAAAGTGCTAGGGGAAAAGGCCTGGTAAAAAGCTCAAGAGGAAAATTCAGGCACCAGAGCCAGGAGTAAAACAAAGCATCTGGAGGAGCAGTGGTGGGCAAGCAGGTCAGAACCACAGTGGCACCACCAGCCAGCACTCAGAGAAGGCCACAAACCATTTTGAGGGCTTGAAGCATCTCATTGACTCCTTGCTATGACCCTCTGGTGTTATGACCACTCTTACTTCTAATGACTCCTTCTTGTTTTGAGATAGCCCAGGCAGGACACAAACTAGAGATCCCCCTGCCTCAGCAGAGGACAAGCACTGTGGGTATACCTCATCTCACTCAGCATTGTTCTTGTTTTAGAAAAGAAAACGAGATTTTCAAGTTAACCTTAACGCCTGCCATGAAGCTGCTAAGTAAGAGCCAGAATTCAAATTTAAAAGAATTTTAATCCAGAGCCTATATTCTAAAGCACACTGTCTCACAATTAAAGTCCAACAAAGACAGTCTTGGGAGAAGGGATACACTTTGTTCTGTTTCCGGAGACAGGGTTTCATTCTGTAACCCAGGATATTCACTCTGTAGCTCAGTCCTTCTGTTTCAGCCTCCTAAAGGCTGTGAACTATGGTTGTGAACCACCACATCTGGCATAAAAACTGTGCATACCAAATTAGGGATCATGGATGTCTTGGTATACATATATTTTATAATGCTTTAGTTAGGTTAAATCTATCTTCTAAAAGTTATTTTTTCATGGTGAAAACTTTCCAATCTTTCTATTAGCTTTTTGCAGTGTACAGTTTGTCATCACCCATGGTCACTCTATGCCTTCTAACTCCATACTTCCACACAGTCACTCCATACTTCTAACTACAGCTCAGTGCAAGCACTCAACCTTTCCCCAACCTGCTCAAGCTGATGAGTATCCTAGAAGAGAAGAGTCATTACTCCATGTCTAACTGCAGGGAGATGCATCCTGATGGCAGGTGGGATAGATGTGCTGCCTCAGGGATAAGGGGGAAAGGAATTCATATAAATGCAATTATGTTATATGACCCAAAGGAAACAGTGAACTGGGGACAAAGAAAACATTTAATTTTTTAGTATCATAAGCTAGAGTACTGGGGACCTTTTAAGTGTACAATCTGAGCTTTGCAGTTCATTTTAAAACTTAGTATTCATTTAAGTATCTGAATCTTAAGTAGCAGTCTCTCATTAGTACTTACATAGGCACATGGAGAAAAGGGTAGGACTCCACTGTGCTCAGTGCACTGAGGTCACTCTGTAGGTCCGCTGGGCCACTCACTCCGGGGAGATGAGGCCATACAATTTAAGAAATAAATTTAAGGGCTGTAAAGAGAGCTCACTTTGAAAACATGAGGACGTGAGTTCAAACCGCGGGGACCCATGTAAAAAGCCAGCATGGATGCTTATGTGCCTGTAGTCCCAGAGCTGTACGGAAGAAACATTAAGATTACTGGAGCTTGCTGGTGGCTAGCCTAGCTCCAGGTTCAGAAAGACTGTCTCAAGGGAATATGGCCGAGAGCCATAAGGCATAACACCCTATGTCCTCTTCTGGCTTCGTGTGCACTAGTGTACACTCACACATGGGGGGGGGGGGGGGGGGGGGGTGGGGGATGGCAGCAAAATGACTGGAGCCCCAGAAGGATACCTGTTCTCCCAGGGCTAGCATTAAGGCTTTATTGATGGCATGAATTTTCCCCATCAGCTTATCAAGAATCGAATGGTCCAAAAGCATATTAAAAATAGAGATAAATAAAACTACAAACAGCCAGGCATGGTAGCACATGCCCTTAATCCTAGTACTTGGGAGGGAGACAGGTGGATCTCTGAGTTCAAGGTAAGCCTGGTCTACAAAGCAAGTTCTTAGATAGCCAGTGCCACACAGAGAACACACACACACACACACACACACACACACACACACACACACACACATATGGCGGGGGTGGGAAGCCGCTCAGGAGACACTGGTTTTTGAAGTTCCACACGAGTTGCATGAAACCAAGAGGAAGAAGTTTTAAGAAGGCCCAAAGCTTGCTTTTTGCTGTTGAAACTTCCTTAGTGAAAGGCATGAGCAACATAATTATGTCAAAGGAAAAGAATGATCACGAAAGGACAGTGGGATGAAACTTGATCACTCAAAAGTATTTTAGGAAGCCACCAGTCTGGATAGCTTCAAAGAAATAATCTACTTTGGGATCTAAACTTCATTAGGAAACTGGGCAAGCAAAATGTAGGTGCAGACATAACTAGAGATATTTACTTCATACTTCATATAAATCTGAACTATTTGCATGGATGTTTTATTTTCCTTAGAGAACAGTAAATGTTCATGCAGTAAATTTAAACACCAAATCAGAGTTAATACCTACATGAGCGCACAGACACTTAAAATCTGCAAAGTAGCATGAAAGGCAACAGAGCGTATGCATAGATGGAGCTTGCAAAATACAACGAATGTGCACAGAGAGACTTTGAAACGATGCCCAACACAAAGCCTCAACTTTTTTTTTTTTCTGTTACACTCAAAATGAGTCATAGGCAAAGAACACCAGGCTTCTATTCATAGGCCTTTGGAGGTCTCAATGGAAAAATGAACACTGCACGCAAGGCTGGTAATACATTTTTACTGCATGCATCTGGTTTTCATGTATGCTGTATTCCTGAAAATGCCTACTGTCAGAATCCCAGGTTATGGTACAGCCCGTGATACATGGTCATTATCTCTAATGTCAGTTTTCATTTAAAAATCACCTAAACTGTCTTGAATGTAACCTCTTGTTCTGCTAATCCAGACAAAAGCCAAACAACAGAAATACCACTAGATCTGTCACACACCTCACAAGTTAGATCTGTTAGGTCAAGGGAGCTGCTGTTGGATGCATCTTAAGGATTTGCAGCTGGCTGAAGTCCTCTCAGGCACTAACTCATCCTGGGATCAGGCAGATGAGGCAGTAGCTAGCTTGGGCCTATTTTTCTCATGACACAGGAAAGCACAGAAGTCTCATAGCATTTTGTGTTTTTGTTTGTATCATATGCACTTATATTCTTTTTTTTTTTTTTTTTTTTTTTTTTTTTGCCAGGGGTGTTTCAAGACAGGGTTTCTCTGTGTAGCTTTGGAGCCTGTCCTAGAACTCACTTTGTAGACCAGGTTGGCCCTGAATTTACAGAGATTTGCCTGGCTCTGCCTCCCAAGTGCTGGGATTAAAAGGCATGTGCCACTACCGCCCGGCTTACACTTATATTCTTATGTTAGATACTTATATGGTCATATAGGTTACATGCTAAGCCCATATCAATAGAGCAGAAAATATTCCCCATGCAACCTAATTTGCAACAGGAAAATGAAGATATGAAAGAATCAAATTGTCTACCTCCATGAATCCACCCACCTGCTACTTACATACTTAAAAAGCCAATGGACTTATGACCTTATGACCTTTTTTCTTTCCAAGTAATTACTTTTGACACCAGGTTAAAACTTCTGAAATATCAACAAGTATTTTACCACATACTTGAAATCCCAGCACCTGGGGAAGTGGGGTGGTGGTGCTGAGGCAGGAGGATCGCAAGTTCAAGCCAGCTTAGGCTACATAACAAGATCATGCTTCAAAAAAGCAAAACAAGCCAGGCGGTGGTAGCGCACGCCTTTTAATCCCAGCACTTGGGAGGCAGAGGCAGGAGGATCTCTGAGTTTGAGGCCAGCCTTGTCAACAGAGCAAGATCCAGGGAAGGCGCAAAGCTACACAGAGAAACCCTGTCTCAAAAAACCAAACAAAGAAAAGAAAGAAGTAATACATCCAAGGAAGTGGAAGCGTGCTCATTAAGCATTCATTCTGAGACCTGGAGGAAAAGCCAGGGCAGTGCTTTTGACAAGGAAGCAGGAGGATGGTTAAGAACAACTGTTTTAAACAAAAATGATTTGTGAAAACGGTGGGAAAACACAGGCCTTCCTAATTTAATGTGTGTTATAATGTTATCTCTGTGTAATAGTAATATTCTTTTAGTTGATTGATGTTCTCAGAAGTTTAAGATTGCATACTTCATATTTGGATATTCTCCTTCAGAATATAGAGTATTGACTTTGGGAGCTGCTTTATGTGGTGGTTTGAAGGAGAAATGTTTCCCATGGTCTTGGGCATATGAACACTTGAACCTACTTGACAGTGGTGTTTGGAGAGGTTTACTTGATGCAACTTTGCTAGAGGAAGTATGTCACTTGGGGAGGGCTTTGAAATTAAAATCCCACCATTCAGGCAGCAACGGCAGGTGGATCTCTGAATTCAAGGCCAGCATGGCCTACAGAAAAACTTCCAGGACAGCAAGGGTTACACAGAGAAAGTTTGTCTCGAAAAACCAAAAAGGAAAAAAAGAAAAGAAAAGAAAAAGAAAAAAGTAAAGTAAAACCCTTCAACTAGCCCTACATGATGGTGTACACCTTTAATTCCAGTGCTTGTGAGATAGATGCAAGCAGATTTCTGTGAGTTCAAGGCTAGACTCTGACTCTACATAGTAAATAAATAAAGAGCCTCAACTATTTCTGCTTCATGCTTGCTGTTCAAGATGTGAGCTCTCAGCTTCTGGTTCCTGTGGCCATGACTCTGGAACTGTGAATCAAAATAAACTCCCTCTTGCCCTTGGCCATGTTGTTTTATCACAGCAACTGACAAGTAACTAATACATCTTCATTCTGGCATGGGCAGTTGCTTTTAATGTACTGCTCTGAAAGTCACAAGAGTCACAAACTTTGAATTTTATAAGCACTGGTTCTTACAAACATTTTTTAGTAAAATATATCTTTGACAATATAATGTTCCTTTCATGAATACAAGGCAGGTGGTAACTTTCCTGTAATTCTGCTTTTCAGATCAATCTTGACTTAACAGATGTTGGCAGCCAACCAACATTCACAACAGATGATCTTCAAGGACACAACTGGTTCCCACTGCACCACAAACAAAACCAGTTTTCTACACGAACACTTGAATGTTTTGTAATTTTTCTGTCAAATTTTTGAGCAATTTAACTGATGTCCCCATGTCCCCTGAAGGCTCCAAGGGAGCCCAGGAAAATAGCACTGTTTGGCTTTTGTTATATATAATGTGGTTCTTCACAAGTTTTAGTTTGGGAAACAAGAATTCTCTATTTAAAAAAGTTCATCACTATTAGTGAATTATCAGTGGTGTTTGGATGAATTTAAGCAAAGACTCGGGTGTCTGGATGTTTGCTTCAAGTAGGCTGTGCTGACTCATTAAAAATGGCTTGTGTTGTGTGGGGCGACATTAAATTTAGTAGCTGCTGGGTTTATGTGTATATAGCGTGTGTGTGTGTGTGTGTGTGTGTGTGTGTGTGTGTGTGTGTGTGTGAGAGAGATCTCACTTGGCCAGAGACACCTTAACTGGAACTATGTCAGACCATAATTATAAAGAATATATATATTTATATTTATATATACCATGTCTCACCTCACTTGACCAGAAACACCTTAACTGGAACTATGTCAGACCATAATTATAAAGAATTTAACACTTTTTTATACCACTATTGTCCAGTCTACCCTCAATGTCTATCTTCTACTTCCTCTGTCGTTTTAATTTCCCAGTGCGAAGTTATATATGAACCTCGGCAATTTAGACTGGCCAGGACCCAAGAGGCTCCAAATGGTCAAAAACCTAAACAATCATCATCAGCACTTTGCTTAGACTCCTGTCTAGATGGTTGGTGATCCTGAGATATCCATTTTCATGGTCTATGACCTACAATAAGCAGAGCTACAGGAACAGAGGAGGAAGGAATAAGCTCAGGAAGGAGCCAGACTAGAATCTAAATACACAGTCGTGTGTGTGTGTGTGTGTGTGTGTGTGTGTGTGTGTGTGTGTGTATGTGTGTAGCATGCATGCACTTGAACACAGAGTTCGAAGATTCTGCTTAGCTAGCTAGCCAGCTTGCTCCCTGGATCCTGTCTCCACTTACCAAGCATTGGCATGTATGTGGATTCTGGAAAAGCCCCAGTGTCTTAAATAGTGGCCTACAACCCCATACGGAGAGGCAAAAGATTTGCCAACATTGAAAGATTTCTGAACATACACTGAGTGAAACTCAATCCAAAATCAAAAGATCAAGAATGAGCTGTTTCTAGCAGCATTTGACTGTGTTGCATCCCATGGCTACACTGCAGCCTTGGTTCTGAAGGCACAGCCTGTACACTTTGCACTGCAAAACAAGCCATGCAATGTCAACAACAGCTTTGCCTACAACACACTGGCTCAAACTTGACACTGCTATATGTTATAAACCGTATATACAATGTTTTCTGCTATAGCATAAATCTTAAAGGGTCTAATTAATAAAATCAAACCTGGAGCCAGGTATTGGGGTGAATGCTGGAAGATCAGAGAAGCAGAATAAGCCACAGCTTCCTCACCTCGCCAATTCCTCAGCTGATCCTGTTTCCTCAGACTGGAAGCCTTTGCGTCCTCATCCAAATGAATCTCAGCTGAACTGTTGCTCAAAAGCCTCAAAGCTTAACCAGCTCTAGTTCCTGGTTTTCACGCCTTATATACCTTTCTGCTTCCTGCCACCACTTCCTGGGATTAAAAGCGTGAGTCATCATGCCTGGCTGTTTCCAGTGTGGCTTTGAAATCACAGAGATCCAGATGGATCTCTGCCTCCAGAATGCTAGGATTAAAGGCGTGTGTGCCACCATTTTCTGGCCTCTGTATCTAGTAGCTGTTTTGTTCTCTGACCCCAGATAAGTTTATTAGGGTGCACAATATTTTGGGGAGCACAATATCACCACATTCTGCTCTTATAAAGCACAGTGGGTTAATTATAAAAAACAAAGACCTTTAGTTCTTTCCTGCCACATTCATCAAACATGTATCAAATTAACATATATTTGGATTTTATTGTGTTAATTTTGTTGTTGGTGGTGGTAGGGTTTTTTGTTGTTGATGTTGTTGTTGTTGTTTGTTTTTTGTTTTTCCATGACAGGGTTTCTTTATATAGCCTTGGCTGTCCTGGAACTAGCTCTGTAGACCAGGGTGGCCTTGAACTAACAGAGATCTGCCTGCATCTGCCTCCCCAGTGCTGGGATTAAAGATATGTGCCACCACCACTCAGTTTTATTGCTGTTTTGAGACACAGTTTTGTTCATTTAGTCCATACTGACCTTGAACTAACTATATAGTCATTGTTTGGTTGTAACCTCCAGTTCACTCCTGCTTGACCCAGAAAGCCCCGTTCCTGTCTTTCTCTCTCCAAACCCCACCCTCAAAAAGAATTTCCAGCAAAGGGAAGGCATCAAAAAGCCCAGTTCTGCACTCTTGGCAGTTACAGCAGCTCCTCTCCGGAAATTGCCAGCTGCCTAAGTCCCTGCCTAAAGCATTTAGCTTTTGACCATACTTGGAAATAAACCCAGCTTGTGATCTATGTAACTCCCTGCTTTAGTTTGGGTGCGTGACTTCTCTAGCCTTGATCTCTGGGAATGGGGTACATACCCAGGAGTTGCTTTGCTCAAATAAACCTATTCTTTTACTTTTTCAACTTGGCTTGATCTGGCTTACCACATTGGTGGAGAAACCTATAATCGGGGTACAAAAAACCTATTAGAAATGGATGACCTTGTACTTATGATCTCTCACCCCTAAGTAAGTGTTATGATTATAGGTATGAGCCATCGCAGGCTTCCAACAGAATTTTTTTTAAATAACACAATAAACCAGGCAGTGGTGGCACATGCCTTCTTTAATCCCAGCACTGGGGAAGCAGATGAAGGCAGATCTCTCTGAGTTTGAAGCCAGCCTGGTCTACAGAGAGTTCCAGGACATTCAAGGCTACACAGAGAAATCCTGTCTCTGTCTCAAAAGACAAAAACAAAAGAAGAAAGAAAAAAGCAACAAAAAACTGCTGTTTGAATTGCTGGATTGGGTTTCATTTTTTAAATTGTTAAAATTTTGACTTGGAATCAGGACAGGATTTTGAACTGACCACTGTAAAATCACAGTACCCCTCAGCCCTGAAAAACCTTGAAGAGGCTTTGTGTTCTGCCACATCAAATACTCAGTCAAGATTTGTTTCTGTAAAACAAATAAGCTCACCCATCTTGCTGGTAGACAGACTTGTTTTCCTCTTCAGGAAATAGTGGAGTTGTATATATACTTCAGAATCATATTAAAAATAAATTATAATTTACTATCAGAAAATGTTTAATTTGTATATTTGTTTTTATAGCTCAGAAACACACAAAAGAGGGCTGTGAGTAGAAAAACTTTAAGAAGCCCTACTCTAAGCAGGGCGATGCTGGCACATGCCTTTAATCCCACCACTCTGGAGGCAGAGGCAGGCAGATCTCTGATTTCAAGGCCATCTTGGTAACAGAGTGAGTTCCAGAACATCTAGGGCTACTCAAGGAAAGCCTGTCTCTGTCTCAAAAAAAAAAAAAAAAAAAAAAAAATTAAAATTAAATAAAAATTAAAAAAAAAAAGAAGCAGCAGCCCTGTTCTAAACCCAAACCCCTCACTATCAATAAAGAAAATGATAATCCAAGATGTTAAGAAACATTTCTATTTTGTGGGCTATTCTTCCAGTTCCCTCCAACACCAGAATTTACTGATGGGTCTGTGGCTGTTTCCCTCTATTTCCAGGCAGAGGCCATTCAAAGAACACAGATGCCTTATGCTGCTCCACGGACTCAATTAACTAGCACCTACATCACCATCAACAAAGCCCAACCTAAATGTGTATGTGAGAAGTTACTGACTACTCTTAATGACCTAACCTTACCTCACTTCCACTTAATAAAAATGCTCTACACTTACAGGTAAAACTGCTTCGGCCAACAGTCACAGCACAATTGAGACTCAGAGCTAATGTCTTTCCTGATGTCACAGTGGCTGAGGTTCCCTGGTTAACACTGAAAGAGAACAAGTCCACAGAGCATGCCTTATCACTTCCCGTTTTCAGTAAACTTGAGCCATGACTAAACAAACTGCCCCAGGAATAGAAAGCCACTATGTGACAAGCTACACAAATGCCCTACAGTTCAAAAAACTTAGCATCAGCCTTGACTACAGTGAGCCTCCTAGCACAGAAACTTCAGTAATATTTTCTATGGTGGTCTCTCAGTACTGGCTCTACCTGTGCAAAGAGAAATACAGACTTACAGCAGCCAAGCGTGGTGGTGTAGGCTTTAATCCTAAAACTTGAAACACATAGGATTTATAAGTTAGAGGCCAGCATAGTCTATATATTAAGTTCCAGACAGCCAGGACTACACAGCGAGGCCCTGTCTTAAAAACAAATAAACACCACCAACAACAACAAAGTTACAGAAGCAATTGAGATCACCAGAGACAAAAAGAAGTCTCTGTTTGTGGTTGGGCTTTTCTTTGGACCACCAGCTCACAGAAAACGACACAGAGACATGTTAATAATGAAAGCTCAGCTTTAGCTTAGGCTTGTTTCTATTTAGCACTTAAAACCTATATTGATCCATTTCTATTAATTTACTTTCTGCCTGTGGCTTTATTACTTTATCTCCCTATTGCCCATCCTACTTGCTCTACATCTCCTGGCATCTCCGCTGCCTTCTTCTCAACATCCTCTCTACAGAAATCCTGCCTAGCTATTGACCATTCAGTTTTTTATTAAACCAATCTGAGTGACATATCTTCAGTGCACAAAAAGATTATTCCACATTTGTTTTTCTTAGACTATGTAAAAAAGAGGAACCAAATAAATTTCTCAGTTCTCAGATTTACTGGTACACTAAAAATAAGACCACTAAAAGCATTTGGGAACTGTGCTTGCTGCAAAAAGCAAACATAAACATTTTCTCATAACCAAAAACCTACTCATCATTCTCTTTTGTTTGTTTTCCATTCCCACAAAGCAGGGATCATGAACAGAGTACACATAAACAAATGCATAATTATAAAAAATAAAAATAAAAAAAAAAAACTTCAGGAAAAGTCACTGTTAATGGTCATTCTCAACCCTCATCTAGATGATCTCTAGAATCACCTGGGAGACAGGTATGTTTGTAGGTGGTTATCTTGATTAGATTAATTGAGGTGGAAATGTCGGTCCACTGTGGGTGACACTATTCCCTAAGCTTGGATCCTGAACTGTATGAAAATGAGAAAGTGAGCTGAGCACAAACATCCACAGCTTTCTTCCTTCTGACTAGGGATACACTCTGACCAGCTGTCTCAAGTTCCTGTCTCCCTTACTACCTCACCATGATGGACCATACCCTGGAACTGTAAGCCAAATAAACCCTTCCTTGCTTCCTTGAGTTGCGTGCATGGGGGGGGGGGGGGGGTGTCATTGCTATAGGAAAAGTAAGACATCTTTACTTGAAACAGTATACCAGTTTTTTAGTATTATATATTTCACATACATAAAGGGGTCATTAACTTGTACTTGAAAAGAAACACTAAAACTTTTATCACTGAAATATAGAAAACACACTCATTTGTGCTCTCCCCTGCAAGGTTTGTTACAACAGTGTTCTTGGTCCAGAACACTGCCAAGACTTCCTCTGAATGCCTACCCTAGCCCCCAGCTCAGATTTATGCTTGTGCCATTATAGGTCCACAGGAAAAACTGTCCTGTGCACAGCTTCTTAAACACTCTGCGTAAATTATTTTTCTTAGACTTTTCAGTTTAGAGGTGACATCGTCATTTGCACCACTTTATAGACAGGAAACTATGGAAGAAAATGTAAATGACCCATAGCCCCACAATGGCAGAGCTGATGTGCACCTATGACTATAAATGAGACAGAAAAGCCAGCATCAGTCATGGCACAAGCCCATAATCCCTTATCAAAATCTCTTCGTGCCAGATGTCTTCAACATTTGCAATTCTTCTAGAATCTGAGCCAGTAACAGACATAGTGCTACAGCATGTCCTTTTAAACAGTGACATCTACAGAGATATCTCACAGTCAAAACCTAAAACCTAGGAGTTTCTGCAGCAAAGCAAAAATGTCTCACTCAGCGAGACAAAGACTGAGTATTTTCTATTCACCAAGGCCATGGAGTTGAGATCTAGCCAGGCTCTGAAACCAAATCAATTATTTTTGACAACAAGAGGAGGAGAGGAGAGGGAAGGAGAGGGAGTAGAAGGGGAGGGGAGAGGAGAGGAGAGAGGGAGAGAGAGGGAGAGAGAGAGAGAGAGAGAGAGAGAGAGAGAGAAGCTTTCCAGTAAGAAATACGAATACAGGGCTGAGACGTGAAAACAAAACACATAAACTGAGACATAACTTAATGGAAGTGGCTTTACAAATGCATAATGGACACCTAGAAACCATGAATCTTTGGGGTCATTTAAAGAGAAGACACATCAGGCCACCATTGGGAGATCTCTGTTCCAACCAAGGCAACTCATGACAATGGCTAGTTCATCAAGCCTTGACAACTAGAATCTATAAATTAATCAAAGCAGTGCACCGCTCTGCTGGATGCGGGATCTCAGCCAGCCACAGCAAACACATTTCTACCACTCAGTCACTCCTTTGGGAGTAAGTTGAGGGCGGCGCACACCCCAGGTAAGGAGTGTATCTCATTACTTTTCTCAGTCCCTCCCAAACTGGAGTCCTCTGAGGGACTAGAAAACATTCCCAAGCTCAGATTCTGCCAGCATGGTGTTGGGGGAGGGGCCATCCTGGCATTTGGAACTTTCAAAAGCACCCCAGAAAGTTCCTGCAAAGTAGCCAAGTTTGGAAAGCTGGGCTAAGGTGCACAGTAAGGTGGACTCTCAGGCTCACAGAAAGACAAGGTTGTGAGCAAAGAATATCATTGTCCCAAGTACGGTCCTAATTCACAACCTCAAACTAACTCGAAGACAGCCCTCCTGGAGCCCTCCAGTGAGAAATGGCTCCTAGTTACAAAGCTCCAGGCCGGTTAAAAAGTTCTAAATGTAACCACAAGGAAACAAACATTGGCTCCATCTAAACTACTCGGGCATTTCCCAGCCTGGCCTGGGTTTGACTGGGAGTTCATTCTTTGGCTTATTTTTGGTCCTTGCTTTTAAGACACCCTGTATTCAAGTGCTAGGTACAGGAAACGAAAGAACTTTCTGGTAAATAATTTGGCTTTCTTTGTCAAGGAGAATAAATATATCTTACTTGCTCAATCTAAATGGCCTCTCCTCAGGGAATCAAAACCAGGAGCTTAACAGCCTCACTGTGTTTAAAAGGGAAAAATACAAAACAAAAAACTGATTTGTAACTTCTTGGTCCCAAATGGCTGAGGGAGTTCTGCTAATACCCTTGACTGTTGTTCACATAGTATAAAGGTCGAATGTAAGGCCCTTTTTAGATAAAGCTAAGAAAACAGCAGTCTGTGTGTGGGACTTCAGTGTTCTTCTTCGTGACACATATCTGAAAATTAAATCTTCCCAGTAACTTGACATTTCATTCCTTGCCCCTTTAGACATGAAGGGAAGGCCTCTTCTGTGAAGCCAAACATTCTCTAACACTTCCACAGAACAGGGCTTGGCTGCACCATGAGAAACCCAGAGCAAGACAGTCAGTGGCTAGCAAGAGGTTCCACGCCTTCTTCTTCCAAAACCAAACAGCACGGATGTAATCTGAGAGGAAGGAACTTACTCATTCACACAGGAATGGAATAGGAATCAACAGAACTACAACCCAGATCCTCCATGCCCTGAATCGATGTCCCCAACACAATGATACTCTGCCTCAAATATCATCTATCTCTGTTCTCTGTGAGCAAAAGGGGAAAGACGATCCTTTACAATCAGAGTTACTTCTTAAGATTTAATTTGTGTGTGTGTGTGTGTGTGTGTGTGTGTGTGTGTGTGTGTGTGTGTTGCCTGCATGTATATATGTACGTTAAATGTGTGCTTGGTGCCCTCAGAAGTCAAGAAGAGGGCCTCAGATTCCCTGGAGCTGGAGTTAGGGTGGTTGTGAACTACCACAGAGGTGCTAAGCACCAAACCCAGGTCCTAAGCAAGAGCAGTATATATTCTTAACCATTAAGCCATCATTCCATCCATGGTTTGAAATTGTTAAAGCAATAACGCAGACAAAAAGGGGAAGGGTGGGGAAAGGAATGAGGGTACCTCACTACCATGTTCATTTTCATCCTAGAAAGACTAATGTTCCAAGTACATAATAGTACTTCAAATGCACTGACAGGTTAAGGGCCTGGAATGTGGCACAAAACCAGTGATGGTACATTAGAGATCTACTGTTTCTCCCTGGTGGAGTAATACTTAGTGATATTCTTGGGGCCCCAACAAAACTCCCCTTTTACAAAGGGAGACAGGCAAAAAAAAATAAGAGGAGGGGAGGACAAAGGGAGAAGTGACAATACTTCTTTGCACCATCGATTAAGCACAGACATTTAGGCTGCTGGCACCTCAAGCTGAGTGAGACACATGGGCCTCAGCACTTCCACCCACTGTTATCAACAGTGGGAACCTCATGCAACAGGGAGCCGAAGCCCTGAGAAGCCATACAGAACCTAGGAAGCACAGGACGAAGGCAGCCCGGGGACCTACATTTAAGAAGAAGTCCCTCCCCAGTCTAATAGGGACCTTTCTAGGATTTTGCAGTTACCCATGGCCAATTATGACTTGAAAATTCCATAAACTATGCATATGTTTCCAATTCTGAGCAGTATACTGAAATCTCATATGGCCCCCAGGACAGGAGCCATCTGTTTGCCCAGGGTATTCTCACTCTGTATTATGCTACCTGACCCCACCTTGGGTCATCTAGTCCTATCCTGGCTATTAGATCCACTAAGTATATCACTGCAGTGTCTAGGTTCAGACGACACTTATTTACTAGTAGAGTTCTAAAGAGACAATGCTGTAATTCTTGCAGTACATTGTTGTTGTTGTTGTTGTTGTTGTTGTTGCTGTCATCTCTTACTAGACCTAATGCATGTCTTAGGCTAGGCCTGTATATGTGCATGTATAGAGAACAGCACAGTACATATATAAGTTGACAGTGTCATCCCTGTCAATGAAGCAGTCAGACTAACGAAGCAAGAAGAGAGAAGAGTGGTTAGGATAGATGGGAGACTGAGATGTTAATGAGAGTTTGTGTCATTCCTTGGGCCCATGGTGCTCCAAGCTAATGTAGAAACATCTAGAGAGCATGCATTATGACAAGGAGCACTAGACAACATCTACATGTTCTCTGAACATGAGAATGGTGAGCACCAACAGAGAAGGCAGGCCAGTGGGAGCTCCAGACACCTATATGCAAATCTCACCAAAGGAAGACAAAACCAGCCAGATGCTTCACTATAATCCAGCTCAGGGTGGAAACAGGAAACTCATCATGAGCAAGAGATTAATTTCCTCCATGTTGATTTTATCACATGATCTTCAAAGTGGTAATTTGTTGTAAGAGCTTAGGAAACAATGTGTATGAAATACCCAGCCATAATAGACTGCATGATTATGAGTTCACTTGCACTGTAAAATAAGTACCAATTTTGAGAAAAAATGAACCAGGTCCCATTAGCTTTCCCACTAAACCACTTCTCAAGGCAGCTCCCATCTTGCAATTATGCATTCAGTAATTATCCTCTGAGCACTTGCTTTAGCAACGTGCTGTTCTGTAAGGGAGGATTCACATCTACACTCCAGCCCAGCACTGTCAAAAAGAATTATAATGTGGATCACACAAAGAGTTCAATTTTCTGCCAGGCAATGTGATGGCACATGCCTTTAATCCTAGAACTTGGGAAGCAGAGGCAGGCAGACCCCATGAATACAGGACCAGCCTGGTCTAGAGAATGAGTTCCAAGACAGCCATGGATGCTTTCTCATTCAGAGGCTGAATCAGTTCCTAGGGTGGTATCCTAGCCTGGCAACTGAACAAGGCCAGCTTCTAGGATCAAGAGGCTAAGGGCCTGGGAGGAATCTGGAACCTCTGTCTCCTCACTACACATGATTGTACCATGCTCTACTCTGGTTTCCTTTCTTACACAACAGTGATGCTTACAGCACTCAGCCAAGCATGGTAGCTCATGCCTATGAATGCCAGCACTTGGGAAGTTGAGGCAGAAGGATTGCCACAAATATGAGGCCAGCATGGGCTGCTATGTAGCAAAAACCAGTCTCAAAGAAAAAAACAAACAAACTTCATAATGGTACCCACAAAACCAGATTATTATAACCACTAACTAAGTGAGCAAACCCAGGTTTACTATGTGTGGTGACGCGCACACATTAAGCGCTGAATATTACATAAGCTAGCTTGTATCTGCAGATACAGGCTGCTCTGAAAAGCAAGAAGTACTGCTCACCAAAAACCCACTCACATGTTCATGTTCTGCACTCGCTGTAAAAGCCAAGCAAATTCACCTGTGCATAAACATCCTCACAAAAGAATCCACACATACACAGTGGTTCTTTAAATAGCACCTCCTATTCAAACAGGGTGCACGGGCAGCAGAAAAAAATGCAAAAAGAATATAGGGCCTTGAGCCACTGGAGGAGGTGGCAGCATCCTGAAAACAGGCTGTTCACCTTTATCTCTAAAAGCAGGGACCTAGAAAGAAGCAAGAGACTGTCTACCAAACAGAATGAACAAAATTCCTAGTGTACATACAGATGGTATTTATTAAGTCTGGAGGTCTGGTTACATCTATTTTGAGATTTCTGCTTCATTTCAGCTTGCCAAAAGAATGGCAACTCATCAAGAATTACTAATAAACAGGTTCAGCACGTAGAGGGACATGCTTGCACTTCCAAAAGGGAATGAGATGATGGAGCTCCCAGGGAACAAGCAGGACTGGTGATTCTAATTCTAATAGGTTTTGGTTTTGGCTTTTTGTTTTTTGTTTTTAGACCAGCAAGAAAGAGATTCTTGCTAGAATTAAGCCTGGGCTCTGGGCTCTGGGCTCTGGGCTCTGGGCTCACTCAAGGGTTAAGGTACGGGGTGGGGGACATCAGTCCAAGGGGATGAAGTCAAGAACACTAGGGCTTGCCTTACTGTGGAAGCCCTGGCTCTCCAGCCCCTCTGGCCTGAAATGAGGCTATGAAGAAGAAAGGAAGAAGAACATCTACCACAGTGTCAAAACTTCAGCACAAAGGGCTGAGGAGATGGCTTAGAGGGTAAGTGTTCTACCTCACAAAAGTTAGGATATAAATTTGAATTCCTCAGAACCCACATTAAAAGCCAAGTGTGGTGGCACACATTTGTAATCCGGATGCCAAGAAGGTTCCAAGACTAACTATAGCCTAGCCTGCTTGAAGAAGTTCCAAGACAAAGAAAGACCCTGTGTCAGACAGAAGGCAGACTGATATCAGAAGAAGGTCTGAGGTTGTCCTCTGATGTCCACACGTACAGTCATGCATGCATATACACCTGTACAAATAACACCAAAACAGCAAGGGGAAATCTCTGGAGCCTGATCTTCTGGTAAAGGCACAGCAGCTTGGAGCATCAATCCAAACCCCCACTTAGGAATACTCTCACTGGTCTCAGACTTACGGTTCTTTTAGGGGACTAAGGAGGCTACCCTTTCTCATGGAATGAAACTGAGAAAACAAACTTACTCTGAAAACTTACTCTGCAAAGTACAGAAAGAAATCTACTCCTGGAGAATCCTAATACTTTGGAGGCAGGAAGTTCTGGAATGCCACATTTAAAGGGCTATCTACACAACTGTCCTCTCCCTTCCCCCTCCACATCAAGGAAAACCTAAGTCATTTTAAGAAAGAGAAAAGGAGACCACATATTATCAGAAAGGCATTTAGCCATTTTCACGGAAAAGCTTCAGTTCAAGCTCTCTTCTGGCCAGTCACCAGCCAGGCTGTCTTACTGATTACTCAAATACAAAGTGGCCCAGAGTATACTCATTCATCAATTAGGATATTGAAATGGTGCCTAGAAGGAGTAAAGGGACAAAGAAGAGAACTCCATATGCTTGCTAGAAATTAGCTAAGAAAAGCCTTAAAGAGAAGAAATAAACCAAAGATGAAGTTCTGGTTCTAGCAGGAACATTTTCCTTTAGATAAGATGTGTGCTGCATTACAGTGGATCACTTAGCAGCAAGGCCAGAAAGCCCCTTCACAGATAAAGTTTCAAAAAGGCTGTGGTCATGTCATTAGTTAGGGTAGAGCTAACATTAGACCTCATGTTTCCCAAGTCCCGTCCAATGCTTTTTCATCCTCTACATGAAATTACTTCTTGAAAATAACAAACTACTCTCGACGCAGCAGGCTTTCCTGGAATCACTTCTGTCACAAAGCTATCTCCTCCACAGACAGATACCTTTATTAGGACTAATGTCACTATCATACTGGCATATTCCCCTAACAGAAGGAAACTTGAAGGAGCGCTTCTCTCTGCTCTGGGGACAGGGCCACTGGTGTCCTGCAGCCAGGGAACGAAGTATGTTGACATCATTCTCCCATGGAGAAAAGCAAGGCTTCCCATGCACAATTCTGAGCCTTCTGCTCTCCATTCATGCCAACAGCTTAGCTTGAGCAGGGGGAGGGGGAGCCCACTGGCACAATCTGGAATCATTCCTGGAGTTGAAGTGCAAAAAATTCTTAAAGAAACAGGAGCAAAACCAACTGAAATACAGCCCTGTACTTGGACTCACATCTGAAAATTACCTGTACTGAATGAGAGCTGAGCATTGTTGCCTCTAATTTTAGCACTTGAGAAGTAGAGGCAAGAGGATCCGGTGGTCAGCCTAAGATGTGTGAGACCTTGTCTCAAAAACAAAAGAATGCATAACGGGAGACTGGCAAGATGGCTCAGGTGGTAAAGGTACTTGCCATGTGAACCTGGTGGCCTGAGTTGGGTCCTTGAAACCCATGTAAAGATGGAAAGAGAGAAGCAACTCCACTAAGTTGTCTTCTGACTACGAGGACACCGTAGCACACACACACATACCCAACACACACATACCATGTGCACACATATACAAAATGTAAAAGACACAACTCTAATAGGGCTATGGCCTCCTTACCACTTCTACAGGTTCCTTCCCTACTCATGCCTTTTTTTCTTAGTTGCCCAGTAAGTCCCACTGATTTCAAAACATCTCAGCAAAGTATTCTCAAATCAGGCGAGTTTTACCTCTCTGCTCTTAGCTTCTCTCACTCTATTGCCCACAACACACACACACACACACACACACACACACACACACACTAGATTTTACCGTTTTTTATGAATTCCCCAACACATTATACCATTTCATACCTTCATGCCTTTGTATGACGCATTCTTACCTTCAAAACCATCCCATCCACAGTGGAAAAGTTCTCAAACTACTCCAACTCCACTCTTTGCAAAGCCCCCCTGACTTCCTCGGGAGACTTTAGCACTTGTTCTGGGCTATCACTTGTTCATCTTCTACAGCAGAACAAGTTACACCGATGACAAGTCGGGACTGAGCAGCTACAAAGCCGCACAAGAAAGGGTAGCACGCATGGCTCTTGTTCATCCTTGCGCCCCACAACCTAATAGAGGAGAGCTAAATTATCACATTCCCAGCACAGAAGCCCAAACTAATCTTGCTGATCTCCTGTGTCAAGGCATAGCAGCAATGGCATTCACACCATAGCTCGTTTCTCATAGAAATAGGACAAGCATTCCCAGAGAGGCTCTGAACGAAACACAGTCAACTCTACCAGACTAGAGGATTTAGAGGCTGAACTGCCTCCTCATGAACTGATCTGTGTCTACTTCATTTATATTCATTTTATACTCAGTCAAGGTACAGGAAGACCATAGGTTATCCTATGAGGCAAGGACAGTGTGGTGGAAATTATAAAAGGTCATCAAGGGATACTATCAGGAGAAACCATCTTGAAAGCATACTCTCTTCCCTTTACCCCAAAGCAATTTCAGATGGATGGACAAAGACATCAAAGAGATGCACACTCCCAGACAACTATAGAGCCTTGACAAATATACTGGGGAATGGGAAGCAAACAAGGAATATTTCACCAAGCTCTTAGAAAAAGTACTTTAAGCCTGCCAATAGAGCTCAGAATAACAAAAGGACCCACCACCCCACTCAGCAGACACAGGATGATAACAAAGGGAATGCATATTTGAAGAATGATCATTGGACAAGGCAAATATCTGCCCTAGGTTTAAAATATTTTTTCATCAAAGGAGGAGGGGCCAGGGAAAATTCTAACACTTTTAATTATTTCTTAGCAGCTAGAACTCAAACTCTGAAGAGAATGGGTACCCTAAAATCCCTATTAGAATGCTGGGGGCTGGGGGAGAAGACCACAAGTTGCATTTGCACAGCAACCTCACTGCTCTTAAGTTTGAACCATATGAACAGCAAAGTTTCCCAGCATCCATTGTAAGCCTAAATAAGGAAGTTCAAAATCACTAATGAAGTCTCGCCACCCCAGTGCAGTAGCAAAAAATACAAGAAGCACCCTATTAAAGGCATACTACACTCAGCTAGCGCTTAAGGGCATGATTTGGTTTTCAGAAGTAGGCATTACCAAGACCTTGGAGGAAAAGGCCTTGGTTCTAACCACAATTCTCTGTCTAAAAGGATGTGTGGCCTTCAGTAACTCGCTGACCTTGGCTCTTTAGTGAGACAGGCCTATCTCTCAGGACTGCTGAAAAGGTTGGGTTAATTCATGTCTGACATATGGGAAGTACTCAATTTTGAAAATTGTTATTTAAGGAGGGCCAAGAAAAAAAAGCTGTACTTTCATTAGTATCTCAGGAGCAAGGAAAATTTGCAGAGGGATCAATGCTGCTCTGTTTTCCAGGACACACACACACACACACACACACACACACACACACACACACCAATCCTTGAGGTTATGAGACAGGCAAGTTTGCCAACCTCTGAGTCAAAATCTGATGTGCAAAGTGGCAACACAAGGTCACCAAGATCATGTGTTATATCAGGAAAAGAGCAAAGATCCCCCAACAGCCAGTGCAGCACTCTTTAGAGGACCATGAATCTGCTGCACTACAAACATCTGATTGTTAACGAGATCCCCCCCACAGATATCAAAAGAAACATTCTTTATAAATCCAAGCACAAGGGCTCTATTATGAAGAGCGAGAAAACAAGCCACAAACTGGAGGAAGCTTGATACTCTATTTCTCTGTTTATGTGGTGGTTGAAACAAGAGATTCTGGTTCAAGACAAGCCTCCAACACCCCCAGTAGCATAACCTTTAGTAACTCAATTAGCCTTTGAGTTTCTTTTCATTAGCCAAATGGGCTGCTTTTGCTCCCTCTAATAATGCATGGAGTGTGGTCAAATAATAATGTATATATAAGCCTTAGGAACCTAGCAAACAAGGTGCCATTTATTCTTTCTTTAAGCATATTTATTCTTAGCTGGTATGTGACATGAACAGCGGGTGAATAGGTCTCTGCCAAATACATGAATACAATCACAGACAGATCTGTTCCCAAATTTGCCACCTACCAAATTACCTCAGGAGCTCTGTGAAGTTCTATTGATGAAGTCATCACTGTCAATGAAGTTTGCAAGCACCAGCCAGGCTGAGGTCTTTTTTTTTTTTTTAAATCCCCCTTTAACTCCAGTGTGCACTGATATTCAGAAGCCCCTGGACTATGCCAGCCAGCACTCAGTAATAATGCTTTACATTTTCTCAGCCAAGTACCAACTTAAATTTGAATCAAACAAAATTAAATTTAGTTCCTAGGTAATGATTCTGAAGTTTCAAAGGTCACATGGAACACTATGCTACTTGATGAAACCATGCTCATAAGCGTCATTTTCATCATAGGAAGTTGAACTTGACAGGGCTGCCTACATGCCAAATTTCACCATTATAAACCACCTTGAATACCTTAAATACCAAAGGTATATAAAGTTTTGCTTCAAAACCTAAACTTGCACTGTTTGTTACATACCAAGCAGCCACAGGAAGATACGGGCAGCTGAAATCCAGAGTGACAGAGAAAGTTAATTGTTTAACAATATTAATTACTTGGGGGGGGGGGTTCAAGACAGGGTTTCTTGTGTAGCCTTGGCTGTCCTAGAACTAGCTCTGTAGATCAGGCTGGCCTCAAACTCACAGAGATCCGCATGCCTCTGACTTTCAAGTGCTCGGACTAAAGGCATGCGCTACCATGGTCTGGCCTACATTTTTTTTTAATTCAAATTTTAAAACTGCTTGGTTTATTTACTAAAAAACTTGCAGGTATGTTTGGAATAAATTTGGTATTTGAATCTGCTTTTTCAAATCCACATTTTATGATCTAAATAGAAACCAAGTACTTCCAACAAAATTTCATCACATACCTACTAGAGATGTGTCAGGAGTAAATCACCCAGCAGGCTTCAAAGACAACCATTTAACAGCAGCCTGGGATACAGCTTAGGGTAGACTGTTTTTGCCAGGAACTCAACAAAGCCTCAGGGTCCCTCCCCATCAGTAACTTTGCTGGTTTTATCTTGTTTTGTGGCAGTGTCTTACTAACTAGCCCTGTTGTCTTAGAACTTCCTATGTAGATCAGGCTAGTTTCAAACTCTCAGAAATGCACCTGTCTCTTCCTCCTTAGAACTAGTTTTAAAGGGCATGCATCACCGAGCCCAGCCTTTTCTTTCTTTGTTGGATTTCCCACATTAGTATTTTTCATATTGATTACATATAGAAATGATAATATTTAGTTATCTTGGGCTGAGTAAAATATATTGTGAAAATATTTTTAAAATATTTTTTATCTGGGTACTAGAAAATTTTAAGTTATTCTTGTATTTCTATTGCTAAACTCTGTTCTAAGTGATTGATTCTTTAAAAGCAGTGATTAGATTTAATATAATAGCACAAAATACCTCAATCACTCTCAAACTTGTCACATTGTAGTAAATGTTAACTGAGTTTTGTAGCAAATTGAAGGTTTCTATAAATAAGGTAGGCAGTAAGGCATTCCTTCAATCTTTCATTTTACTGTGTCCCCAACAGGACATTATATCACAAAATATCTCTAAAAATAGTCAAACATTCAAAATTAAATAAGTACATTAATTATCTCTAATCCAGTTTAGCTTTGCATAATATAGAACATGCTATTCTCCCCACCACCACAGCACAGCAGCAGCAGGAGGAGGAGCAGCAGCAGCTGCAACTGCATTAGTAGCAGCAGCAGCAGCAGCCTGCCTCTGCTGCCAAAGCAGTTACATCATCACCTGTCTCCAGGTGCCTTTCCACCATCAGCTATGCGGCACATGCATCCTTTAAAGTGCCCTCCAAAGCACAGCACGCTCTCATTCTCTCATCTCTTACCCTCTCCTGCCCCTCTTCTTCCTCTCTTACCCTCTCCTGCCCCTCTTCTTCCTCTTGTCTGCCTGCCTCTCTCATGTCCCCACCCCCAGACAGCCTTTGACTAGCTCACTCTCCCCCTCCCCCAATAAACCTCTTACACTAGCTGTTTCCCATGGAGTGTTTGCTTAGTGGCAGACCTTGGCAGGGCCTGCTGAAATGTACCCACTTTACCTTCTCTTTTTTATTTACCCTTACACCTACCCTCTTTTGGTTCCTTTCTGGTTTCTTCTATTTGTTATGGCAGACACTTACCACCCTGACAACAATACCATAAGTACGTAAGTGAAACCACTGACTAAAGAACAGAGGTTTACTGACTGGGGCTAGGGATGAAGATGAAAAAGACTTAGTTATGAGTCTGAGTAGCCAAGGATTGCTGTGGATAGCGCTCTGTGTAAATAAAATTCTGATTGGCCAGTGGCCAGGCAGGAAGTATAGGCGGGACAAGAAAGAAGAGAATTCTGGGAGATGGAAGGCTGGGGCGGAGAGACACTGCCAGCCGCCGCCATGACAAGAAAGAGATAAGGTAATGGTAAGCCACAAGCCACGTGGCAACTTATAAACTAACAGAAATGGGTTAATTTAAGATAGAAGAAGCAGATAACAAGAAGCCTGCCACGGCCATGCAGTTTGTAAACAATATAAGTCTCTGCATGCTTACTTGGTTGGGTCTGAGTGACTGTAGGACTGGCGGGTAAGAGAGATTTGTCCTGACTGTGGGCCAGGAGGAAAACTCTAACTACAAAGGATGGCTTGAAGTCCTGATCTTCCCAACTCTACTTCCCATGTGCTGGTTTTGCAGGTGTGCTGGTTTTGCAGGTGTGCTGGTTTTGCAGGTGTGCTGGTGTTGCAGGTGTGCTGGTTCTGCAGGTGTGCTAGTTCTGCAGGTGTGCTGGTTTTACAGGTGTGCAGCACACCCAGCTGGATGCTTATGTTTAATAGGACCTTGGAGAACTAGCTTAAAATGAATCCAAAGCTATTATTAAAGGCCAACTATAGGCTATAATAGTCCTTCTTTCAGCAAAAGATTTTTGCCCATCAATAGATGAAAGAATTTTATAGGAGTAATAACAGTATGGACAAAGAATATGATGGGATATATGTGAATGATAACATCATATTAACATTCACTATTTTATAATGAAGAGATGACAATAAAAATAAAAATAAACAGTAGAAATTGTTGGAGCCATTTAGGTTTCCTAGTGGCTTTACCCAGGTCTGCATAAAGAGGATGACGGGACCACAGGCCTGAGTACCAGTGTCTGAGATGATGTGCACTTGGCTGTGCTGGGGGGCTGAGGGGCCCTTTGCTCCACCCCTTGGCATTCCTTTAAAGACCTTTGGAAGAGACAGGCAAGGCCCAATGGATTAGGATCCAGGCCCTCCTGAAGCTATCCTGTATTTTCTATCTGTTTCTCTCTCCCTCTGTACTTCTGTCAAATATTTCCTGCTGCTCCTACTCAAGAGTACCTTGGGGAGAAGTGGGGGTGGGATGGCCCCCCAAGAAAACTGTGACATTTATTCTTTTTTAAAAGTATAGAGTTTTTTTAGATAATAATATATCATTTCCTCCTTCCAAATTAATGGCCTCTTTTCTCATTAATTGGTGGTGGTGGTGAGCGTGGTGGTGTCTATGTGTTTCTAAATGTGTGCCACAACTATATCAACCTCCTACTTCCCAGAACCTGTGACTGATGCTTTTTGTGACAAGACGCCTTGGCAGACAGGTTAGAGTGAAAACATTTATCTGGGGATATTACCTTGGATCTCTCAATTGCTCCCAATCTAACTGTGTTGCAACCTCATAGGTAGGGCATCTTTTCAGGCCATGGCCAGTGAACCAGAGACAGGAAGGCCCAGAATGATTTAGCTTTCAACACCCAGGAAGGAACCAGGACTGTAAGAAGTGAGGTTAACAAAGCTTCTGACTACTCCCAGGACTGGTGGGAAGGAAATGTGATTACAATAAAGTTGCCCAGGAGACAATTTTCAGGGAGATCAGAAGAAGAACTCTAAAACACTCTTGTCCTGGAGGCTTCCCTTCTTCTGCCTTGGTGTTCAGATGCATCACTGTGTGCACACTTAGCACTGGGACTCTGTGGCCATCATTCAGTAAAGTAAACTGTGACAGGACAGACAAGCTGCAGAAGCTGGCAGGCACCTCAAGCAGGCTCCTGGACAGACACCATCTCCTAGCCTTCTGGTTATTTGTTTGGTTAGCATCATCCCTCCTTAAAAGGCCTTCATCTAATTTGATTCGACTTCCTTGCTAATCTGCTGTCTCCCTGCTGCCCTGTTCCTTTTGCCTTTTAAGAAGCCAGCCCCCACCCCCATGCTTCTGAGAGCACTTTCTCTTTAGCTTCCTGTTCTCTGTTCTCTGGTGCTGAATTTTCCCTCACCCTCCCTTCTCTGCCTTCCACACTGAAAGAGACTGGCCTCCTAGGTCCAGGGTTCTGTGTACAGTAAAAGCTCTGAGACAGCCTTTAAACTTTCTGGGGCTTCCCTGTGGAATGGGTCCAGAAAGGACTGGGCATGCTTCTTGTCACTCTGGAGGAAGCATCCCTTGCAGATTCCTATTTCAAAGACAGCGAAAGACAGGTGGTTCACTTCCCTTTGTGGCCACTGCCCTTTGGCCCTCTCTCTAACCCACTCAATGGCAGTAACAGCCACTCTGAGCCCTGCAAGTTCCTGTGATTCAGGAGTCCTTGGAAACAAAGAGCTTGACCTTAATGAAGAGCTCCTGGAAACCAACCCCCTACCCCGACTCCTACCACCAGATAGCCCCATTCTGGAGGTGGACGGGTTAAGGGAAGATGATGAACACATCCCTAAGTCTTAATGTGAGATGAACCAATCCTGTGCTTTTAATACACGATATGACACCAACGATCTGGTTGGGGAGTTTAACAGCTCTTTCTCAACTGCACCATCATATCCACCCCAGAGCTATTTCCAGCCTGATGTGGGAGATTTTTGCTCATCTCCAGGAACTACTGCAAAGTCTACAGGTTGAGATACAGTACAATAGACAAAATGATGATCAAAAGAATGAAAATTGGCCATCTATCACTTTATTACATTTCCCAACACCTATGCATATAGGTGTAGATATGTATGTATGCATACATACACACATACATAATACTAACTTTTTATTTACTGTGCAATTCAGCACCCAAACTATTGAAACTTTCTGAAGTATTTATCATTTCATTATCTTGCTTTTTCTTGTTTTGGAAACCATGTTCTCAGCTCCACAGAAGCACACTTGGGACGTGTCTCCAGTGAGGTCCATCTTTCATTCAAGCAGACTCTCCCTTGCAGCTCTCTGCTCACAACATCTCTAGCATGGCCGAGTCAGCATGCAGAACACACCTTCTTCCATGGAGGCTCTAACAGTTCAGCTCTTTACCCCCGACTCCTAACTCTGCTGCTCAATCTTCCCAGAAAGCTGCTAACCCAGAAGCCAAACCAGGAGTTAAAGTTTACCTCCCTGTTTCTTCTGGGAAGAGATAAAGGAGACAGAAGGTAGGGATGGAGGGGAGGGGCAGCAACAGGGGAAGACAACCCCCCCAATCCACCACACACAGCCTGGGCGCGCGCACACACACACACACGCGCGCACACACACACACACACACACACACACACACACACACACACACACACCCCTCCCGCAGCACCAGGGCTGAACATTCTGCCCTCTTCCCTCGCCACCAATCTCACACACCTAGCTCCTTTAAACATAAAGACAAAAGTTATTTCTCTGTCCATGGCTCCTAATTGAGGAATCTGCCAATCATCACACGGGGTCAGCAGTCACCCCAATCCACTCCTGACCTTTCAGCCATGGTTTCCATCTAACACGGCACCATGCTGAGGCTAAACTTGGTTTCCTCTTGGACTGTGAAGCTGAAGAACCAATTTGTGCATGAGATTAACCAGTCTCTGCAGTTCCCCTGGCAGGATGCCACCTCCTCCTGTGGCCTTGGACAAAGAGAGGCCAGGGAGCCTCCTCCACGGCAGGGAGGAAGTACTGTCTTCCCCTACCCAGGCCTTCTTTGAGGAGGAATGAATATATCCCGATAGATCTTTATGGGAACTATCTGGGCATCACATTTGTCCAAATTCAAAAGGGTTTGGTTTTGGGGTAGGTTTTTGTTTTGTTTTGTTTTGTTTTTTAAGATGGGAGATGGGGCACGAGATTTCTAACCACTTTTATTTGTTTGTTTGTTTATAAAATTTAAAAAGCCTGCTGTAGAGTGGGTGGTTTCTGCCAAGGAAAGTGCCAGCCCTGATTAGCCTTCCAGTGGGGATTCCTGGAGGGAAATGAAGACAGCAGAGCACGTGGGCCTTGCCATTTGCACAGCCTCACACAATTACACAAGTCATATTCCAGAAACACTAATGTAATCAATCCAGAGAAGTCCCTCAGAATCGGTCCTGTAGCCCCTTAACGGTGTTTCTGGAACAGGGTGTGAGAAAGATTCTGGTGTCTCTAGTGACCAAAGCAACAAATGTAGTCACTTTGGACTGAAACGAGTGGAGGGAGCCGTACAATTAGGCCAGGGTGGCCGTGGGCATTGTCAAAGGCTGCACAGGCATACAAATGAATCTCTCCAAACACTGAAGATCAAGGACAGGGAGCCCACAGGCCAGAGTCCTTTTGAGTTTGAGGGTTTGGGGCCTGTCTCCTCTCTTTTCTCCACTAGTGGTCCTTTCTCTCCTGCTCTAATCCTCCTCTCACCCACTCCCAATTTGCCCCATAAAGCCCTAGGTTATCAGTATGGTGAGGTCACACTCCTCCCAAAACCAAAAGTTGAACCTGTGAACGTTTCAGTGACGGGCTGAGCTCCTATGTGAGTCTGTATTGCCACCTAACTGCTCCTGCACTTGGCTTATTCCAACAGCGGACTATGTGAACTCTCGGGCAGGCGGTGATCTTGAACACTGGCTCTGCCATTTCAAAACTACAGAATCCTATGCCTCGTCTCCTCATCCATAAACCTGTGCCAGTGTCAGTACCTGCCTCAATCAGGTTCTAATTAAACACATTAACATGCATGAAGGCTTAGCTCACAGCAAGCATGCAATAAGCATGGGCTGACAAACTGCACAACTGTGAGAGACTCAGTTCAGTCACACACACACACACACACACACACACACACACACACACACACACACCTGGTAGATGTTGGAATGATAGTTGTTGTTTTTTTTTTTTTTTTAAATTCCTTAAGCAAAACAGAGGGCCACAAGTTCAAAGTCAGCACCTTCAACAGAACCCAGGGGAAGGCCCAGCATTTTAGCAGTTCCACGAGCCCATGGTTTTCCAGCTTTATTTTTTAAAGCCCTGGAACATTTTGTTCGACACAGCTTACAAGACAGAATGAAATTGTTCATGCTGGGTGAGAATGTGAAAAGGAGACAGGCTGAGTGGCCAGCCACACTCTGGAAGCTGAAACCAGCAGTGTGAGCAGAGGTCACACAGAGCTCCTGTCCCATTTCTAAAGGTGACAAGACAAATGAATTTGAAAGGTGAAGTGGTTGAGGCAGAGGCTGGTGATGAGATTTTGGGGGGAGTGGGGAGAGCAGTGAATGGGAGGATGAAATGGAAGTCAGGCAGCCAGAGACCAGGCTGAGCAGAGCTCGAGGTGACACCTCTGTGTGTGCTGTCAGGGACTGAGCTACTAATCATGGCTTTTTAATAGAAGAACTTTAAGAATAGTTTTTAGAATAATTAACCTAGCTAAATACAGAAATGCTTTTAAATTTTATTCCTGAACACACACACCCCAAATGTCTTAAAAGGTTTTAGCTATTGTAACATAATACATGAAAAGTTCAGAGCACCTTCAATTACTGTTAACTCACTACCACTGTAGAATACACAGAAGTCAGTAATTAAGCTGCCTGGCCTTTACATCATTGTGTATCCAAAACACAAGCTTGTGCTGATTTGTTAAGACTTTCATGTCAGCTCTTTGGTGTTCTGCCTCGTTGCATTAAAAAAAAACAAAAACAAAACAAAAAAAAACAAAAAAAAACACCACTATGGCTTATTTACAAGTTCTGATGAACACAGACTTCATGTATTTGGTTTTCAAGTATATGCGATTTTTTTCCAGAGTGTATTTGTTTAATTAGTTTTACTAGTATAAATATTAAAATCTACTTCATTATTTAAGTACTCAGTGACAGAAACTCCTGGGCAGGCATTGGGGGCCGGACAAGAGGAAAGAGCAGAGAAGTACAGTGGATATCGCAACAGATGTGACTGCTGTCCTTGAAACCTGTAGGATAAGAAGTTCACGATGGAAACAATGTGCAAACATGGCGAAGACTTATGATATCACTCTAGGAACTCGAGGGAAGAGGATGTGATCTACCAAGTAAGTGACCACACTGCTACTTTAGCAAATAGGTCTAGCATCTTAGCAGATAAACTTTTCATTGTTTTCTGTTAAAAGAAAAACTTCTAAATAATTTAATAACTATCTTTCTTTTTAAAGTCACAGCTCCCACATAAACTTGCTTGCACCAAACAGCCAAACAGGGCAACAGACTTCCAAGTAGGAAACCATCTCTTCACCTCCAGAGTTCAGTGTCAACAACACGAACCTCAGAGCTAGCTAGCAGCATGCGGATTTAGAGGGGCATTTACTGTGAAAGCCTTGGCTGATACTTCTACACTAGGGTAGAAGCCCCACAGCCCTGCCATAGAAGCTACAGGCTTGCAGGGGAGGGTGAAAAATAGAGCGGTTTTACACTGTTAATGAAGTCTGCATAAACTCATTCAATGGAAGCAAAGTCCCTAAAGAAGCAAACAAAATCTTAAATCCTAAGGCTTTCAGAGTCTAGTCCTGCATAAAATGACTGACAAGCTGAAGTTCACATTCACTAGTCTAAGGGGCTATCACACTCTACGAAGCTCACCTTTCAGGAAGAGGAAAAAAAAAGAAAAAGAAAAAGGGAATTAGGGTGGAGGGATCGAACAGTTGAGAGGCACAGAAGTTTTTACAAGAGAAACGTGTGACTCCTCTGATATTCTTGTGAGTTCCACTATCCTGGTCTTGACTGCAGAATACCATCTTACCCAAAGGCATAAGGAGCTTCAGCAGGCCTTTGGCCAGCTTAAGCCTCCTGTCTCTCTCTCTCTCTGTCTGTCTCTCTGTCTGTCTGTCTCTGTCTCTCTCTCTCTGTGTGTGTGTGTGTGTGTGTGTGTGTGTGTTCAAGAATACAGCATACATGAAAACCAGATGCACACAGTAACCTATAACCCTAGCTAGCAGTAAGTGGTATAAGGACTGAGAATTTGAGGTCAGCATGGCCTACTCTGTCTCCAAGGAAAAACATAAAATTCCATTTACTCAGATAGCCTACAGAAGACTGATGAAGCGTTCTTTTCATCTCATCTCATTCAGGCTGAATATCATTTCTACACTTTAAAAAAAACTGAATTAAGTATCCAGGAAAATTCAAGTTGCCCAAAAACACAACTGTCTTGCCACACCTTTACCTCTTATTGCAGTTTTTTATAAAAATGTTTATAGCTTCCCTGCATTCAAATCCAAGAATGCTTTAGCACATCAAGATGGGCACAAGTTATATTGGGAAAGTTTGTATGAAGAAGACAGTTACTATCACTGTGGGAGGGAAATTGGCCAGGGTGTATTTCCCTGAAATTAACATGACGCACAGTAGAAGTTCCTGGTCTGTCAGCTCCTCCTCAGTAATGGTGGAAAATCCACACAGTTCAGCATTTGCTACTCTTCCACGAATTTTATGGTGACATTTAAATTAAAATCACTCTCCTGGTGAATTCCCTAGAGTAAAAGTCAACGCCTTTCATTTTCAGCTTTCACTATCTACCTGATACTTCACAAAATGCTATATTTAATTTCTCTAAGAGCATTTTTTTAATGCATAAGATTTCTAGCAAGCACAAAGGCAGAGCAAATAGTATTCTCTACCTCCGTGCACTTTTAATAGTGTTCTCTACCTCCGTGCACTTTTAATAGAGTTCTCTACCTCCACGCACTTTTAATAGTGTTCTCTACCTCCGTGCACTTAATAGTGTTCTCTACCTCCGTGCACTTTTAATAGAGTTCTCTACCTCCGTGCACTTTTAATAGAGTTCTCTACCTCCACGCACTTTTAATAGTGTTCTCTACCTCCGTGCACTTTTAATAGTGTTCTCTACCTCCGTGCACTTTTAATAGAGTTCTCTACCTCCGTGCACTTTTAATAGAGTTCTCTACCTCCACGCACTTTTAATAGTGTTCTCTACCTCCACGCACTTTTAATAGTGTTCTCTACCTCCACGCACTTTTAATAGTGTTCTCTACCTCCGTGCACTTTTAATAGAGTTCTCTACCTCCATGCACTTTTAATAGTGTTCTCTACCTCCGTGCACTTTTAATAGTGTTCTCTACCTCCATGCACTTTTAATAGTGTTCTCTACCTCCATGCACTTTTAATAGTGTTCTCTACCTCCACACACTTTTAATAGTGTTCTCTACCTCCACGCACTTTTAATAGTGTTCTCTACCTCCGTGCACTTTTAATAGTGTTCTCTACCTCCGTGCACTTTTAATAGTGTTCTCTACCTCCGTGCACTTTTAATAGTGTTCTCTACCTCCGTGCACTTTTAATAGTGTTCTCTACCTCCACACACTTTTAATAGTGTTCTCTACCTCCGTGCACTTTTAATAGTGTTCTCTACCTCCGTGCACTTTTAATAGTGTTCTCTACCTCCGTGCACTTTTAATAGTGTTCTCTACCTCCGTGCACTTTTAATAGTGTTCTCTACCTCCACACACTTTTAACCAGCAGCAGCACTCTACACTTTGGCTTTATCGACACCCCATCATGCAGTAGTCAAAACAGAATCTCAGTCAGCATGTCATTTCACCCGGAGACACCTGATGTCTTTCAGAGAAAGACCTTTCTATAACCAATTGCCACTGAAATTGTGTTTCCTTACTCTAGAAACACTTATTAGGTGGTCTCTCTGAATATTAAAAATGACTTCATCGTTTGCTTAAAATCAGATAGTAGTTAGAGTATAGTTTTAGAGACTCTCCATTTGAAGGAATGTGGCTAATGCCTAGCCATGCACTACATAACCTTATGATCCCTGGGATGAGGGTGACAAAGATAAATCACTCCCACACAAGCATGAGGACCCACCCTCCACCCCACCCCACCCCACCCCCCGCCCCAGCAACTCTGTAAACAGCTAGAGATGGTAGCTCACACTGGCAACCCCAGCACTAGGAAGGTGGTCGATAGGAAGTTCCCTATAGCTCACTGGCCCACTAGTAATCTTGCTGAATCACTGAGCTCCAGATTCAGAGAGAGAAAAGAGCAAAATAGGAACATACAATGTCAACCTCTGGCTTCCATAACCACATGCAAATATGGGCATGTTCTCTGTCTCTCTGTCTCTCTCTGTCTCTCTGTCTCTCTCTGTCTCTCTGTCTCTCTCTCTGTCTCTCTGTCTCTCTGTCTCTCTCTGTCTCTCTCTCTGTCTCTCTCTCTCTCTCTCTCTCTCACACACACACACACACACACACACACACACCACAACCACAGGCATAAAATAATTTATGAAAACTGGAATGAAATCCTGTGTCTTCAGGGCTGAATTTGTCTCATTGTGTCGGCTCCCATGACTGCTCATATCCCCATGGAGTGAAGGCCCATGTGCACTAGTGGGAGACAATTATCCAACATGTCCCAGCTGACCAGACATCCTGAAGACTGATGAAATCCCTACCTGTACTCATTCAGTAGCCTGATATACAAGAACTAGGCCTAACATGCTGGTTCTCAAAACACGGTCTCCAGACCAGCACTATCCTCCAAAAACCTGTTAGAAACACATCTTTAACCCTTACCCTACTGAACCAGTAACTGAGAGCAGAGCCCAATGATCCCCAGATGATTCTAAAAGTTAAGACTCATTATTTCAGAGCAATATTTTTTATTGCTCTAACTTAAATCTATATTTGGTTTTATCTTATTTGGAGGGAGGCACTCATGCCAGGGACAAGTGTGGCAGTCAGTGGACAACTTACAAAAGTCAGTCACTTATTCAAGTCCTCAGGCTTGGAGCAAATTCCTTGGAGCCATCCCACTAGCCTTTAAATCTAGAGTATTTAAAATTGGATAAAACTTAAAATTCTGTTTTCCTGCTTGTGCTGGCCACATTTCAATGGTCCCTAGGTCACCAGCTAATACCTACCACATTTGTCAGATTACAGAACACGTTTAGTCACTGCAGAAAGGTATCAAATAACTGTAAAATAGGGTACAGGGGAAGGCATGGAGAGTGCCCTACTTGGACACATAGGCTAAGACTGGGTCGGCGTACATGTGATACGTGTATGTGTGATAAACGTGTGATACATTTTGGGAGGAAGGCATGTAGAGACCAGAGATAGATAATATGACCTCCTCAGCCACTCTGGACCTTATTTTTGTGAGCAGAGTCTGTTACTGAACCTGGAGCTACTGATTTAGCTAGACTGGCTGGTCAGGAAACCCAGGGACCTTCCTGTGTCTCCATCTGCCTACTACTAGGACTACAGGCATGTACCACTGTACCCTGATTTTTATGGGTGTCATACCTATAAGTACTTTATTAACTGGCCCATCTTCCCAGGTCCCTAAAGGTACTATGTTAACTAGGTAACTAGGTAAAAAAGAAAAAAGACTAGAGCAAGGACAAGGCTCCTGACATCTTGAAGAAAGTGAAAGTGGGGGGACTGGAGAGATGGCTCAGTAGTTAAGAGCACCAACTGCTCTTCCAGAGGGCCCGGGTTCAATTCCCAGAGCCCACATGGCAGCTCACAACTGTCTGTAACTCCAGTTCCAGGGGACCTGACACCCTCACAAAGACATACACCAATGCACATAAAATAAAAATAAATTATAAAAGAAAGGAAGTGAAACTGATACATTCAGGGTTCCCAGCATGGGTGCAAATAGGTCTGTCTGTACAAAAGTTCTTTATCTTGGGACTCAGGGAGACCTCTTGCAGATGCTCCCTAGCCACACAGGGGCCTCAGCAACAGCAGAATCCTCACTCAAGCGGCTTTTGCAGAAGAGGAGAACACACGTGGTGGTGACAGGTGTGTGATGCCTCCAGATGGCCAGAAAAGGTCATAAACAGGACTGCCTTCATGGATCCTGCCTCCTGCCTTGGAGGGCACAATGAACCAGACGAATTTTCCATCACTGGTAATATTTCCTCATTCGAATTCTTACACACAGGAACAGCCAGAGACACTGAGTTACACCATGCTTGCTCAACTCATTCAAGTCTGTCGAACTTTAATTCCATCAGAACAGACCAAGAAAATGACTACAAAATTCTGCTGGTATTTTCCAGGGCCATTTCTCTCCGTGGAACCAGAATTTACCTAGGCACTCAAAACCTCTTCCCAGTTCCACTCTTCCTTCTGTGAACCCCAAGCTCAGCACCTCCCAACAGAGATCTCCCTTGCTCACTGGAGTCTACTCTAGAATGTTTTGACCCTCACAGGCATCATCTCTGCAGCTCTTGAGGAAAGCAGTCCACAGAAGGAAGTTTTAATGATGGAATTAATTCCAGTGTAATACAAGTGAGAAAAACAGAGATGGGGCCAAAGTACCCACAAATCAGCATCTACTCAACCAAAACATAAAGTTGGCCCTGTTAGGTAGGTAAGTAGGGTCCTGGCTGTTCTCTCCTTCAAACCTCATATTCTCATAAATATTTCCTTATCAAATTTCTCCCTTCTAAATCTTCCGTCTGCTTGAGCCTTCCTATGACACGAAACATACTCTTCCATGACAGTATGAAGGGAAAGATTCTTTTCAGCCCCATGTTGCCTCCTGCCTTCTGCTCTAACCCATTGCCCTCTCTAGTTTGCTAGCCAAGCAATATTCTAGAATACAATGTGCACATAGTTTCTAGCCTGTCCCTCTGAAACCCACTGGCTGTCTGGCTTCTACTTCTTCCAAGCCACTGAAAACTCTCCCCCATGGGTGAGCTCAGTGTCTAGCCCAGAGCCTAACCCAAACCAGGCTGAGTCAGCACTGAGTAAAAGCACACTGGACCACACCCTGAGGACAAATGAACTTCTTCAGCTCTAAAATATAGTCACATGGACCCTATGATAGCACTGCATACTGCTGCTGCTTTTCCCATGGTTCTCCTCTCAACCCTATGCTGATAATTTGCAATATAAAATCAACAGATTCATTTACCTCTTTGTTTAAGGCCAGTGTTATAATTGGGATCTTGAATGTCCCCCAAAGGCCCAGATTTATCTGGCCAAACTGGTACTACTGGGAGATGATGGAACCTTTAGGAGGTGGGGTTAATAGGACGAAGTTAGATAATCAGACTGGGCAGTTGAAGACCTGGACCCCCTCTTGACTCATTTTGTTTCCTGGCCACCATCAGGTGAGTAGTTTTTCCCTATCTCCAATCATGACTTTCTGCTTTAGAATGGATCCCAAAACAAAGGTCAGGCATCTATGAACTGCATCAAGACCTCTGATACAATGAGCTTAAATTCACTTTCCTTTTCCTATTAAGTTGATTTTCTCTGATATTTTGTCATGGCCACAGAAAGCTGACTGACACAACCAATATACCAATAACGGTGGCAGATGTATCAAAAGCAACCAATACTATCATCATCCTGGTTGGTGGACCATCACAAAGAATCTGACCATTGT
The DNA here is from genome assembly GCF_903995425.1 of Onychomys torridus. NCBI lineage: Eukaryota > Metazoa > Chordata > Mammalia > Rodentia > Cricetidae > Onychomys > Onychomys torridus. The sequence goes on along the minus strand of NC_050446.1, from coordinate 30,464,951 downwards.
TTGTGTGCTTCCTACTCCAGTGACTGGCACTAGCATCCTCCTGGGTGCCATGCAAGAAGCCCGAGGCTTGCCTCTGCTGCATTTCTCACAGCTCGTCAAACACCATCTTTAAGCAGCTCTTGACAGACCCACTGCCTTCTTCACCTTCCTTACCATTTTTGTCCCTGCTTTGTTTAAGACACAGTCACACTACGTAGTAAGGACCTTCCGCTTCAGACTCCTGAGTGCCACTCTGCAGGTCTCCATCCATTCACAGAATGAATTCTCAGCTGAAACAGTGACACTGCTTTCTAGTTCTCTGCCCTGTGCACTCACCCTCTGCTCACTCCAACTGAAGTCTAGATTACTGTCAAGGACCAGGTTCTCTTCAGATGATCCCTAAGAGTAGCAGTGGCAAGTTGTAAGGCTCCACACCAGGCCCACTGGATCACAACCCCTAGGAGTAAACCCAAGCAACTTGAGGGGTTTTGTTGTCAGGTGTTTTTATTGGGGGGGGGGGTGTATGAGACAAGTTCTGGCTACATAGAACAAAGAGGCTTCAAACTCATGGTCCTCCTGCCATAGCTGTGACCTCCTCCTCAATGCTGGGACAGCAGGCATGCATCACTGCCCCTGCCTCTCAGTTCCTATCCTAACAAGCCCTCCAGATGATAGAGATGCATGATGAAGTTAAGAGAATCAGTGGTTTTTAAAACTGCTCACATCACTGCCAGCTCAAAGTCTTCATTGATGTGTCACTGTCCCTACAACAAAGGTCAAGTTCCCAGATGCCATTCACTGATTACAGCAAGGATGCTAAAGAGAGCTGAGTAGGGTATAGACACGCGAATGAACAGACAGGGAATGGGTCAGCCTCTGGGTGGGCCATGGGAAAGGGACTGGCAGCAGGGTACCAAATCAGAGTCTGAAGTGAAGCAGCTCACTGGGGACCGATGACAGAGAGAGGTAAAAACATGCAGGCAGAGAAAGGCTCCTTTCTTCCTCCTTTCCTCTCTCAAAAACGGTATCCATTGCTTACCCTACAGTTACACACACACACACACACACACACACACACACACACACACACACACACACGCGCGCGCTACTTTGCCAGTGTGGAAAATCTTCCACAACAGACATTTAACACATGAAATCCCCAGCTACACAGAAATACAATAAAAGCACCGCAGGAAACCAATGAAGTAGCAAGTACTCCCACCTTCAGTATCTAGTCCTACATATTACATGCACTTCAAACTAGCCTGCAAGGTTCCAGGATCAGCCATTTACTGAGGCACAGCTCATCTAAGTACACTGCCACAAACCCTTTGTTACCTACTAAACTCAGTTACAATCACACCTCCACTTAGAAATCTTTCACTACCATGTAGTAGACCCTCCTCACTCTAGAAAGCCCCCATATTTAAGCATGCTATATGTGTAAATATTAACCTCTAACTACATCACAAAATTCAACAAGTATTAAGACTCCTGTACCCGTTCAATAGTTCAACTTTCTCATGGGCCAAAGTACTTTCTAAGCTGCTTTACTTTCAGAGTAAGTGAGTCAAATAAACAGACAACCAAGTCAATTCCAACCCTAACATCCCACGGCTTATCATCTCATTTAGTGGTCTGCATATATTATGTAGTCTATACATACTGCTCATTATAACACCAGCCTGATATCCAGTTCAAGGTTAAGGCCAAACTAGGCTATCTGAGACCATAGCTAGATGGATGGATAGAAGATTGATTGACTGATTGATCGATTGATAGATAGATAGATAGATAGATAGATAGATAGATAGATAGAATGGGGTATTGGTTCCACTTATGACTCAGAGGCCACACCCTAGGGGCTGGTACCTCAAGGTCATAGGCAGAACAGGTACTCACTTCATGGCCTCTGGGTCATAGGTAGAACAGGTACCCACTACAAGTGATAGATGATAGATAAAATAAGAAATCTCCAAGCTCGTATTTCCAAATAATTACCAAGAGAATCTTGCCTTCTTTACACCTCCCTCCTTAAAAATGTCAGAGTGAAGGCAGTTTTTCTTTGATTCCTACCATTTTGTGCAGGTTCAAACTTCTTTAACCGTATTGTACATGCTGACAAGATTTAGTTATATTTCAGGCATAAGTAAGAATTTAAAATATTTTGATAGTAAGGTTCTTCTTCTTCTAATTGTGCCCCCTTTGTTACAGTGTAGACAAGTTAATGAACACTCATGGAAGAAAATATTGTTGATTCCTCTGTTTTCTGACACAGAATCTTAGGTAAGGACACACAGCACATATAAGAACACATTCTCTAAGGATCCATTCTGATTTATTTTGTAACCATGGTCAGCTTTATAAACCACAAGATATACATCTAGGATGACTTCTGAAACCAACTCATCCCTCAAGAATGAGTCCTGTGCAGACACCTCAATTCCACGTTCCAAAAAAGCAATTTTTCCTCAAAGGCACGGCAAAGGATGCCTGATGCTCATGACAGAGCAAAGCACTCTGTTCCCTGCCCTTATCAGCAGCTGTTTGTCAAGAAGCAGGATGAGTTCACAGTTATGGCCAGATGGAAGATCAAGATCTGCTGCAAACATGAAGTCACAGCATGTTTCTTTATCAAATTTCTCTCTCATGTCTTGCCACATGCACGCAGCTCACAAAAGCAATGAAGCCCTAGCTCTTACTTTAGATTAAGGCAGGCTGACTTGGGTCTTTCAAGTCCATACACACTATGTAGCTTTTCTTAGATATGCAGTAGAAAGGGCCACCTGGCTGATTAAAACACCAGCCTCAGACCCAGTTTGAGGACAGACTGGGCTATATGAAACCCTGTCTCACTAAGTATTTACTTATTAAGAGTTCCAGGCTCATACGTGCAAATAATCAAGAGATTCTTACCTTCTTTCAGCTGACCTTCACACAAGGTCATCACTGAGTGTTCACCAGCTGTGAGGGTGCACACCGATAGTCCCTCAAAAGGATGATCTCAGCTTCGAAGCCAACCTGGACTCTACAGGGAGACCCTAGCTCAAAACAACAAACAAACCAAAAAAAGACATTGCCCTTTCTGTCCAATTCTACACATACGACCAAAAGGTACTGACGGTGTACCCATGCTCCTCTCCTGCCACTCATATACATCTTACACGGAGCTCAGAAGACACAAATGCTGATGAGTACCACCATCACAGGCAGGCAGAGCCAATGAAATGAGGCTGAGCTGCTGCTGTTCAGCAGCTAGAGTCACTATGGCGGCCTCTTGAGGAGTGTGTGCCCTGACTCGTCTCAGGAAAGGGAGAAAGGATGGGTCCCCATCACACACCAGGTAATTCATAAAGACCTGGTATTGTCAATTGAGTGAAGGGACAACCCTCAGGACTGTGAAGGTGGATGAAAGGTCAGACTGACAAGCATCATTTTAGGTCTCAAAATGCTTTTTAACATTAAAAAAAGTTTTTATTACATTAAAGCTCTATTCTTACTTAATTACATGTTCATTATGTAAAAGAAACTGGTTTAATTTGCTAATAAATAAATAAATAAATAAACAAACAAACAAACGCAGGCTGCTTCTCATGACAGAAGTCGATATTAAAGGTACCAGAGTATTCAGACTCTGACTTACAAGGTGAACTTCTCAATCAGCAGCTTATTTTAAATTGATATGAAAATCTGTCATATTTGTGGGGAGCCATAGAAGATTTCAATAGATGTGTACATTGTACAGTTCAAATCAGGATAAACATATTATCTCTTTAAACATTTATCATTTCTTTCTGGTGACAACATTCAAAATCCTTCTAGCCTTTTGGAAATATAAACTGCTTTTAAACAGCCCTTCCCTCTGATTACACTTCAGCTTTGTCAAGTTCCATGTGTTACTCGTTATCTTTAGTCTACACCAGGGACTTTATACCCTCAAAGCCAAACTTCTAAGGAAAACAGGGGCGTTAAATCTATACTCAGGAGCCATGGCAATTCATTCTCATTCATTCTCTCTCTCTCTCACACACACACACACACACACACACAGACACACACACACACACAGACACACACAGACACACACACAGACACACACACACACAGACACACACAGACACACACACACAGACACACACACAGACACACACAGACACAGACACACACACACACACAGACACACACACACAGACACACACACACACACACTGACTTCCATTCAATTTATAGGACAGTCCAAATTCAGAATTTCAATTTTCTTCTCAGTAAATGAGATTTTTTATTTGGTTATGCTTTCCATTGAAAATAAATCGCGGGGCTGGGGATTTAGCTCAGTGGTTGAGCGCTTGCCTAGCAAGCACAAGGCCCTGGGTTCGGTCCTCAGCTCCAACAAAAATAAATAACTAAATAGATAGATAAATAAATAAATAAATCGCTTTTGTTGTTTCCTAATATCAACTACTACTAAAAATGGAGGTGTAAGCAACTGAAAATTAAAGCATTTTTGTAAATAAATTAAATTCTAGTTTAGGAAAGACTATTAAAACACACCAGGCTCTCCACCTGGTCATTATAACACTTCACTTTAAGAGACGGAAAATGGCGTGGTCCCTGACATTATAACTACAGAAACTTAGTCCAATCCTGAGATACAGCACATGTGGCTAAGACAGGGGACCCTTTTGTCCACCCCATTCTTAGGAGCAAATATGCCTTCCATTGCCACTGGAATATAGACCACATCCAGAAGTCCCCAGGAAAAGGAAAACAAGCCAACAATTAGTGGTCCACATAATACTGCAAACTAACAGGAAGCTAATCTTAAAAATCCTACACATCTCAAAAGAAAACTGTCCTAAAATCACCTTTGAAGTCCAAAAACTACTAGCTGAGCAAGTCTGTCTAAAGATAAGTATCACTTTTCACCCTCTCCTCCAAGGACACATTAGCCCATCTGCCACTCTAACTCAGACCCTCCATCACAGACTCATGGTCACCTACAGCCTGTGGGGTCATGGCAGTCTACATTCCTTCTACTTCTTACTAAACACAAGCTGGCCAACTGCTTTCAACTGTAGGCTGATTGTCCCTAGGACATCATTTCCTACATATGGTCTATGAAATCCCCTGCGAACAGGCTTGCTTGCTTTCCCTGGTGCCTGTGTGGGTCTCATTTAAACATATCCCCCACTTTTCATCCCAAATTTCTTTTTCTTAACAAGGTACACCCTGCATTTGGGCACTCTGCCTTCTCATTTTGGCATTAAGAGATGATAGCCCTTAAGGGCGCGTTTCTCTTTAAAAAAAAAAAAACAAAACTTCCAAAGTTTCCATGCCTCTTAATTTATCATGGCCAAATTGAGGGCAAAGCACTTCTTGTTTCAAGTATATTTCACAAGGGCGCTATTTTCTATTCCCACACACATTCTAATTTCTTTCACAACAAATGTGAGTGATACAGGCCAGAATAAACAGCTTAAAATTAGCCTTTTAGGATATAAATCTAAGAAACAGTCAAAAGGCAATAAAGTCAAAACTATATAGTAAGAGGTGTTTTAAGAATATACAAACTGGAGGCTGGAAGCTGGTACAGCAGTTACAGCACTGCTCTTTCAGAGGACCTGAGTTGGGTTTCCAGCACCCACATCAGGAGGCTCTCAACTGCCTGTGACTCCAACTCCACAGGATCCATCACTGCCTTCTGGCCTCCAAGGGTAGCTGCAATCAAGTGCACATACCCACACACAAAAACATAGAACTGAAAAGAAAAGAAAACATTTTATGTTAATCTCCAAATTGGATGTAGTGGCTAAGCTCAAAGCCAAACTGATCTACACAGCAGAGTCAGGATCATCTTGATTTACCCTCATTCAAGTAAATACCCCCTTATCCACTGAAAACAATAAAAACTGAGGAGGAGCCGGGCAGTGGTGGTGCATGCCTTTAATCCCAGCGAATGGGAGGCAGGGGCAGATGGATCTCAGTGTGCGTTCAAGGGCAGCCTGGTCTACAGAGTGAGTTCCAGGACAGCCAGGACTACTTTTACGGGGGGGGGGGTGTTAGAAGGAACTTGGTATCTATAACAAGATCTTGAAACAAAAAGAAAAAAATAAATCTAAGAACTGGCCATGGCAGAGTGTGCTTATAATCCTAGCATTCAGGTAGCTGACCCAGGTACACCATCAGCTGGAGATCAGCCTGTGTGACATAGCAAGTTCCTTGGCAATACTGAACACATTGTGAGACCCTGTCTCAAAAACTACCGAGAACCTACTTTTGACTGTGTTGTTTAAATCTGTCATTCTTTCCAAGGGACTCTGGGTCTTTGCTATGACAATCACAGGTGTCATCAATACTATTAGTTTCAAGCAGACAGACCATCTCAGGGTTGGGGGAGCATAATCCTGTTTTCAAAAACAGCATCTCTAAATCCATAGCCTGGAGGTGTAGGTCAGGATCAAGCTCATAGAATCAATACTGTAATTTCTGAACTTGGACATCTTTTTTACTTCAAAAGTATATGTTACCCTTGTTTTACCAGTGCTTCGCTGGCTAATACTCTTCTTCCTAAACTATTAAGTCATCTCTACTTGATATTCACAGCATCTGATGAAAACAAGCAGGATTGGGGGGAAACACACTCCAAGAGGTTTAAAACTTGCTCCATATCAGGTACACAATGGCTGCACAATGCCTCTCCCTCAAGCACACAAATACTGTCTGCTATAAACCCATGTGTGTGCCCTGCTCCAAAATCCAGGCCTTTTGAACCTAGGTTCAATATCAAGACTATTTATCACTACCAGAAACACCAAGAGAATTGGTGTACATCACCATCACCACCACCCTCCACAGACTGCAAAGAAGGTGTACATGCTTTCCTATACATACACTAGGGTAGCTTCAGGGAACACCAAGGTACCCCTAAGACAGAGAAATAGCTCCTACCTACCAACCAAAAGACGCTATGGATGGAGCTTGAGAGATGGCTCAGTGGTTAAGAGCACCTGTTGCTCATGTTAGATTCCCAGCACCCACATGATGGATCACAAACCATCTGTGACTACAGTTCCAAGCGATCTGATGCCCACTATGCCTCTGCAGACACCAGGCATGCATGTAGTGTATAAACATACATGCAAACAAAACAGTAATACACACAAAATTAAAAATAAGTAAATCATAAAGAATATCTATTCTGAGTTGTCATGTGAGCGAGACACTCAACAAGCCACTGAAATTCTGAGATTTGCAGAAAGCATTTAATTCTTGGTTTTTACATAAATATTTGTGATGAGGTAGGAAGTGAGAAAAAGTTGAAATTTATCAAACATTGGGCAGAAATCCTAAGGGAGGCGTCTTCTGTGAAAGAGATGGGGTGAGAAGCAGATCTTCTGGTAAATGCGGTGACATTAATATATGCACATCCTATACTGCTTATTCTTGCAGAGAAAAGCACTTTCCACACCTCTGCACCCCATGTACTTCTAGAAAACAAAAACAGGGTCCTTCCAGCTCCTATAAAGTCTCATGCAATAAAATGCCAGGTCACCTCAGCACCTTAGTGTTTATTACCAATACAGTGGGTAAAGCTGCTTTTCTTGCTCATCCCTAACAACCTAACTCACTAACTCTCTCATTCCTAACTTACTCACTAAACAACAACAAAAACCACACTAGAATCAGCACATTTCAGCATGATACTCAAGCAGGCTCGCCCTTTACTTTCCCCTCATTTACCAGAAGATCTGCTTCTCATTCCCATCTCTTTCACAGACACATAATGCACCATCACTTAGGGATTTTTAGCCAGTTTTGTTTGGCCTCACTTTAGTTCTGCCTATGTACACTGTGCATCCATCCCACTGAGAATATGGAAAATCAGCTCCTCAACCGTAACACTCAGGTATGTGTCATATGTGGTGACATGTCCTACCCACAAGTGACAGGACAAAAGTGGTACCAAAACTACAATAGTGAGGAGTCCTTCAACATTTTTATTATTATAGCTATATACAGAACTTAAATCCCCAAAGCTTTTTACATAGTCTATCCTATTTGTCTTTTAAAGGGAGGTATGAGAAAAGCATGAGGGAATATATGTCTGTACAGACAGACACCTGGGTAAAGAAATCTAATCCATGTAACCCCACCACTCCAGAGAGGCGTTTACATACAAGGACACCTTTCTGAATGTAGATCTCTAATCTCTCTACTTCAGATGTGGACAAATGTTCCAAAGCTCCCTGTCCTTAAGCACGCAGTCCAGATGCTGATGCTAGAGCCTGTTGGGCATTACTAAGCATGTGTTTGTGGATGTGAAAAACAAGCAATCAGGTGCTCAGAGGGGCCGTCCTAGGGATTAGAATCAAATTATGCTAAGCCTGCAGCTGAGCTGACCAAAGAATTCCCACCCAAGTCCAGGCCTTAGAATTCTGAATAAACAGCTTATGCTTACCCAAAACAGCATAAATAATTAAAGTGGCTCAGCCTGCCTGCCTAGATGGCCAACAACCAAAGCTAACTCCAAGCCTTCTAGACAGGTAGGAGGTAACCCAGTTAATGGGCACACTATTGTGTTCTGCAGGGGTTCTTCAGGCTTTGTGAAGACCCTTAAGCTGCAGGAACCCCTAATCAGCATGGTACTACCTAAATGTTTCAGAAAAAAAAAAAAGAAAGAAAGAAAGAAAAAAGAAATCCAAGGCCAGCCAGGGTCCAGATTATGCCAAAGCTGAGGAAAGACTAGAGTTTGTATTACCAGATGAAATCCATGAGATCAAGTGTCTAAATCTCATAATATACCTAGTTTGGTTCAAAGAGATTAAAGTCTCAAATTCTGATTTGGCTGCAAGCAGAAACAGGAGCCCCCAAGCGTGCACTCTTCAAAGGGCCACCAGATCTACCAAGACTCCTAGTGCCCACACCCACTGACATTTGCACATCTGATACTGGCCAGGTCTCCTGTGGAAACTCACTGGCCTTTTCATGCTTTCCTGCTATGGAATGCAGACTGTAGGAAGTTTCAGTATCCCTTCTCTGTTGTTCTAGATCAGGGTGTTTTTATAAATGGATTTTGTGCTAATTAGCCAACTTCCAACAGCTTGAAGGGTGCCTCTAAGAAGCTCAATGGCATAATCACAGTTAAGTTCTCTACTGTTCAGCTTGTCCATAGTCAGCCAGTGCTCCCTCATAAGTGCCCTTCTGTTTCTAATCAAAATGGGCTTTCTCTTTGCATGACATCAATAGTACCCATTTCCTCTATCATGTTAGGAAGAATGCATTGCTGATCTTGCCTTGGAGATTTTCAAAGCGAATGGAAAGTAGGGTGGAACACAAGTTTTCTCCGGAACTACATCAGACTAATTCTCCCCATTGCTGTCTACAGTGATTCTTCCTGAGATGGGCAGGAGGCAGCTGTTGGGAAGGACTAGAAGGTAATAGTGACTCTATTTTACCACTCCCCCTGAGCACAGCTAGTGAGCAAGCCAGGCTGTCTTCAAGGACCCCCCAGGCTGTTACTGTATCCAGATTTTCTTCCATCTCTCAGCCATGCTCAGACCCATTTGCCTCCACAGTTGGACCTCCACAGTTGGACCTACTTCAGTATCTTCAGCCTGCGACCTTAAGGGCTGGCTCGCCTCACAGGGTAAAACAAGACTTCTCTTTCTCAGACTCAGCCTGGTGGTAGGAAGAAAAGGGACAGTGGGTTTATTTTCCATCCCCCAGAAGAGCTGCACCTGTTTCTCTCATCCACCTTTAAGTATTTCAGTCCAATAACATATGAAAATCTATGACATCTTCTATAAAATGGGTTGTCACAAACAAGGATAGATCATTTCCTTAAGACAACTGGCACCCTCTCTATTGTTACCCAGCAATAGCTGAAAAGCACAGAAAGTTCTGAATTAGACAGTCACCGTTCTATTCCTGCCATTCTTTTTCTGGTCCTCTGGTGGTGTACTCACTCTGCTTCACTAGTTCCCAGGCCCTGTCCAGGGACACAGACATTTCAGAATGAGCTCTTCCAGTAGAGGACTGAGTGGGTGGTCATTTGTTGAGCACTTATTATGTCCAAGAACAGGAAATAAAAGTAATTTTAAATTACAACTCAGACTATAATAGACTGAATCTGATCTCTTCATCCTGGCCTCATATAGTGCTAGCGGCTCTGTGATAAGATCTGCCCACACACAACACAGCAGAGGCCAAACGCAAACCTGTCTGACTCTGAGGCCCATGTCCTAGGTTGCTATGCAGCCTGAAAATTCCTTCAAGGCCAGATCTAAGCAGAGGGGCCCCATAGATTCTCCTGTATTATCAGATGCTGTAGGACTCTGGCACTATTGTGGAACACAACCAGCACTGTGACACTCATCTTTAAAATTTCTTACAGTCCCAAGAGAAGCTGCACCCTAACTGGAAGCCCTCTGTGCTATTTAAGCCTCAGAAGGACCAGCCCCAGAGTTAAATTTATTCATAACAAATGACAAAAGGTCTACAAGCAATGGCCGGGAAGTTTATCCTCAGAAGAGAGTTGCCTTTCTCTGGGCTAAAGGTCACACAAGGTACAAATTTAGAGCTTTGGACCAGCCATCTGCTGAAGCATCTGGAGACAAAGGGAGGAGACAGGAAAGGAACAAGAGGCAGCCAAATGGTTCAGTGTGTGCTTGTTCTCTCTCTCTCTCTCTCTCTCTCTCTCTCTCTCTCTCTCTCTCTCTCTCTCTCTCTCTGTGTGTGTGTGTGTCTGTGTGTGTGTGTCTGTGTGTCTGTGTGTCTGTGTGTCTGTGTGTGTGTTTTCTGGTACACCTTTCAAAAAATACTATAAAATATGATGGGTGTGTTTGGTCTCAGGAAAACTGCCATACTTCTCACACTGCTTCCACTCCACTTTAAAATATTGCAAAATCGGAATGATTACATCATGATGTCAGGCTTTAACATGCTCAGTGAACACAAGCAGAGTGAGAGTAAGCTGGAAATGAAAACTGAGTCATCTGAGATTTCAAAAAGTCCCAACCACTGGTCCCAACTCCTAAGGGGAACACATTCTGTAGAAGAGGTCTCCTTTTCCTTTGACACAGACACAAATGCCAGTAATAAGGTAGAAATCACAGTTCATAAAATGTTATGTGCATATAAACACACAGATAACAGAGAAGGAAAGCAAATCTTTTCTCAAAAAATTCAAGACACTATCAGATTTAATCCTTAGTTTCCTGAAATAATAATACAAATTAGAACCCTTAAAATTTTTTAAAAAGGTATATTTGATATTTAAATGACTGAGATTCAAAAAATGTAAGTTATACAGAAACTTCTTGTTCATCTGCTGTAGCAGGTCTGTAGCAGGTAGGATAGAATACATGCATCTCATAAGATGATCCAAAACATATTCATTTTTCTCCACTGGCCAAAAGCTAAGCCTTCTGGGTCACCTATGTGCATGCAGCAGGCTGGTAGGAAAAATACTTTTTCAACTTTGGGTTCCATGTCCTCAAGTGATCCTAGAGCAACTCTACATCCTCACTCCATCACCTCACACAGACCTTAACCAAAGCCCACAGGGCAGGAACACTATCTGTTCAGGAAGCCACTAAGATCTCACATCCACAGAAGATGCTTCAAATTTATAAGGAACCTCACAATGACAACCCTGTGAAGTAAGAGTTATTTTCTAACATCCAAGGAAAAGTTATTTAAAACAGAAGTTCCAAAAGGCACCTTCTTTTTCCTTCATGTAACAAAGGAAATAGAAATAGACTTTAAAATGACTGCTGTTTTCCCTATTCTTGCAAAAGGCAAAGGGGGAAAAAGTCAGCTGAGCATTTGTGTAGCTGTTGGAGATTCAAGCTCAGCTTTACCTAGGGAACCACCTCCTTCCCAAAACAAAGGTTTTGAATCACAGGGACAAGATTATATACAAGACACAAGAAGAAATGAAATATAAAATGTTTCAGAAAGAAGAAAACTTGCAGGAACATAAGTAGTTAGACATAGCTCTGTAAATTTATACATAACTAATTATAAATTGTGACCTACTTACTTGGTCTGTCCTTCATTGCCATGACTAATTCACCATTGCCTTCCATAACAGAGCATAGAATCCAACACACAGCCATCACTTAAAACATTCTTGGAGTGAATGTTTTACCCATTAGTGTTCTAGTTTGCTTTCTATACTGTGATAAACACCATGACCAAAAGCAACTTGGGGAGGGGAGGGTTGTTGGGGTTTTGGTTTGGTTTGATTATTGTTCTTTGGGGTTTGGATTTTTATTTTTTAGGTTTACAGGTTACAGTCCATTATCAAGAGAAGCCAGGGCGGGAGCTCGCAGCGGGAGACAGAAGCAGAAACCAACATAAGGATAAGCTTGTTCTCATGCTCACATCCCAGTAATTTATTACACAGCCCAGACCAATCTGCCTAGAGATGGGACTATACAAAGCATGCTGAACCCTCCTGCAGCAACTTGTGTTTAAGAGAAATACATCCCAATTTCAGCTGCCCATCAGAATCTGGTCCTTACTAATTAAACCAAAAACATTGTGTCCACCTATGATCAAAAGAAAGCAATTCAGATTAAGGTTGAGGGTTTAGTCTTTCTGTGACTTGTTGAAGATGAATTTAAAACCATACAGAAAAACCATCTTTGAACATCAAGAGTCAGTGGCAACATCATTTCTGCCTTGAAGCTAAACTCTAATGGAGGACAGAATAAAGTAAGCAATGCAAGTCACAGACTGAGAGCTAAGGCAACTGTATCTGGGGGACATGGTTTTCCATCTCTAGAACTGCCTACCAGTCTAGACTACAATCACAGTTACAAAAATACTTCAAAATACACAAATACCATCTGGGATTGGCAACCCATGTGTGTCACCACAGCATTCCAGAGGCAGAGAGAAAAGGACCAGGTGTTCAAGTTCATCCTTGGTGACATGATGAGTCCAAGGTTAACTAACCTTCTGGGCTACATGAGACCCTGCCACAAAAAAGGGGGGAAAAATATGTGCCACTACCAGAAAGATTAGTAGACTAATTCCTACCACCTACAGCTTTGTTGAAAAGCAGTTCAGCCACAGAGAACTTTTTTTTAAAAAAGCCAGTGACTCACAGCTCAAGGACCATGGTAGCCAAAAAAACCCTTCATTTCTCCTCCTCAGGCTGTCTCCCAGTCCACCTGCTCAGAACCACAGCACTGAAATATTTTTTTCTACATGGCAACAGAACAGATGAAAGAGCACCTTCATCCCCAAGAGGATAAGCCCCTACCATAAATCTGCCACATTATACGGCCAGTGCTGAGAGGGGTTCCAGCCGGGCAGGCCAGGAACTTTCCCAAGAGCATGAGAGGCACATGGAGTAGTCATACCAGAGAGATGAGGGTAAGGAAGACTTTTGAGGATTGTCAAGAACTAGTGACTGGAAACATGAAAATGTTCAAAGGCATTCCACCCCTGCTTACTTCATCCTAAGAAGTGTGCCCACCTTGTCCCATAGATACCTCATAACTAAAACTCTAAGGCTGGGGTGGGGGTTTGAATGAGAATTCAAATGAATGGGCCTACAGGCCCTATGTTTTGTTTGTTTGGTTGGGTTTTGTTGTTTTGTTTTGCTTTGTTTTGTTTTTCTGAGACAGGGTTTCTCTGTGTAGCTTTGGAGCCTGTCCTGGAACTCACTCTGTAGACCAGGCTGGCATCAAACTCACAGAGATCTGACTGGCTCTGCCTCCCAAGTGCTGGGATCAGGCTCATGTTTTAATATTTAGTTCCCAGCTGGTGGAACTGTTTGAGAAGGATTTGGAGTTGTGGCCTTGTTGGAGGAGGTGTCACTGAGAATGGACTTGGAGGTTTTAAAAGACTCGATGCCATTCCAAATGCGTTCTTTGCCTTTTTGTTGTTGGAGTTATGAGCTCTCAGCTGTTCCAGCCACCATGCCTTTGCTCTGTCATCATGAACTCTGACCTCTGAAACATAAGCACAATTCAACACTTTCTATTATAAGTTGCCTTGGTCACACTGCTTATCACAACAATAGAAACCATAACTAAGATAGGAAGATCTCAATAAAATGCCATTTATAAACATGACTGTTGAGCTGTGACTGGTTCTGGCATATTAGAATACAGCAGTTTGTTGTAGTTTATTATAAAATCGAGTATAGGGATGGGGTATAGCTTAGAGGGAGAATGCTTGCCTAGAAGAAAGAGTGCCCAGTTTCAATCCAGAGGGCGAAGGAAAGAGAAAGAGAGACTACTGTACAGATATAATGGTATTCTTTTATCTCAGATGATGATGCTAAGTCATATACTTTGATTGTTTAGAATTTTGGCTAAGGAAGTTAACAATCACTAGAAAGAATGTTATACACTAAATAGCACATTTCTGTGCTGCCATTTACATAAATTTCACACCTATTTCTATTACAGACATTCAGATAAGAATCCTTTTGTCTAACGCTCATGTTAACCAGAAGCTCACAACAGAGGCAACCATCAGACTTCCTGGCAGTGCGGTAACCTTGGGGAGCTGTCTTGGCAATTCTAGCACTGAACACACATAACTCCTGACTAAGCAAGGTCCGCACCTGCTGCTTTATACATAAATATAACCCTGTGGTGGACCTTTGGGAGTAAAAGGCACAGAAATTTAGTCAGAGAAGCAGACTTCATCTAACCCTTTCAGGACTTCAGAAAATTGACTTAAGCTCTCGGGCTTCACTGCCCACAAAGACGAAATAAGCAGGTGGATTCTAAAGGTTCACTCAAGTTCCTTTCAGCTCCAATGGACTCCGCTAATTCACAACTAGGAAAAGAAAAGCGGCACCGGAAAGGTAAAAAGTGGACAAAGACCTCTCATCAACTCTGTCATTTGGTCACGGTTGTCCTCAGCATCTGAAAAGTGACACCACACACTGTGGGAGACAGAAAGGAACGTCTGGATTCTTTATCTCCACAAGCTGCTGAAGATAACTTACAAATACGCACGCATGTGTGCTGTGTAAATAAAATTCTGATTGGCCAGTGGCCAGGCAGGAAGTATATGCGGGACAAGAGAGAAGAGACTTCTGGGAGGTGAAAGGCTGGGGCAGAGATTCTGCCAGGACAAAGAAGATGGAAGGTAATGGTAAGCCACGAGCCACGTGGCAAAGTATAGATTAATAGAAATGGGTTAATTTAAGATAGAAGAAGTAGATAACAAGAAGCCTGCCACACACAGCCATACAGTTTCTAAACAATGTAAGTTTCTGTGTGTTTACTTGGTTGGGTCTGAGTGTCTATGGGCCTGGCAGGTGACAGAGATTTGTCCTGACTGTGGGCCAGGCAGGAAAACTCTAACTACACATGTGTGCGCTTGTGCATTAACTGGTTAAATCAGAACAAGACAGTAAGGGACTAGTGACCATATGGATTTCGAAAGTGAAAAGGAAGATGGTTGAGAAGCCAGGATCAGAAAGGTCAGTGTGCAAAATTCAGCAGGAAGAAATATTTATGGACCCATCAAGTACCGGAAACCATGACCGGTGCTTTAGTAGAGCATAGTTTAAATGTCACAGTGTAGGAGGTGGTTATCACTACTGCCATGTGACCAATGTTGTCCATAGAGCTAGCTGATAAGGAATGTCCACCCTGAAGAAATAATGGCTTAACTTATCTAGACAGTGGCTTTTTGTACTACTAAAACTGCCTATGTACAAAGGGCACATGAGAAGAAAATCTCTCCAACCAGGCATCTTGGCTCTAAGTCTCAAGAGCTTCCCAGGCCCCGTCCAATCATTCCTTGGAAATAGCTGTCACTTGTGAGCCAGTATAGTGCCACAGAAGTAAACCACACAAGCTGCAAGTTAGCCACACCAGTGCTTATCCTTGGATAAAGAAGCTCAGGGAGATTGGAAAACCCTGATTCCAAAGCCACATGGCCACTGGGTTATTCCACAGAGCATGGTCCCTTGGGCATGGCTGCTGCAGTAACAAGAAGTGCCTCTGCACCATGTCAGGTCATGGGCAATGTTTTCCAAGCTCGACCAGTGAAATACAGTTAAGCTGGATGGACACACTGCAGGAGTCAACAGAAAGAAGTCAGTCCACGAGAGAAGGGCTTGACTGGGAATTCCTTAGGAAAGACTTGTAGGTAGGTATGCTCAGCCACTAGCATTCAACACAGACATCCAAAACGGTTGTTGTTGTTGTTGTTGTTGTTGACTTTATAAAAAACTATGCTACAGAGTCTTCTATCTGAATTTTACTTTGAAAAGTCTGTGAACCCAAACTGAGCCACAAAGTAGCACGAGGAAAACAGCAGTGTGATTTCAAACTTAGTGATTATCTAATTTCTAACACAGTCCTGCAGGTCTGACCCTGTGTCCCACAAAACTCACTCTCACTTGGGCAAGAGGGCTGTCATGAAGGAAACTCTAAGATGGATGGAAATCTGACTGAAGGAAGATTTCCTTTCTGCTGAAGATTAAATTCATCAGAATAAAAAGGTAGTAGCCCAATGAGCAATTAATTAATACATTGTAAAGGCCTACAGATTAAGTGCAAGAGTCAAATTTTCCCATCCCATAATGTACTAACAAATATTCAGTAAATGCAATTGCAGTTTTCCCATAACTTTTTGATGGCCTAAAGACAGAGAAATACTAAACAAATGCTTATGTGGTTACTTTCCCCTCTGAGGGCAACAAGGAATTATCAACATGATTCTCATCTTCCGAATCCCCATTTCCAGTGAGTTAGTTTGATTCGCCATCAACCTCTGTACCACCTTTAGGAGCTAAGATGGATCCATTAGACCACTGATCAGGCTCTCAGAAGGCCCGCACTCCTTGTCAGACTAGCTCATGCTCTCCTTCCGATGCCTGCCATCTACCTGGTTCACTAACTTTCCCCTCTTATTCTAGTCTCATTTGAGTGCTTTAGCAGACTTAGAAACCCATGTTTTGATTCCTTACTCATCATTACTAGCCTATGGAAGTAGCCAAGTTAGCTATTTCCTCGTCTGTAAAATACCCAAAATAAATAATAAAATGTACCCAAATGGGGCGCTGCTCAGTGAAAGAGTACTGGGGACTTAACCCCTATCTAAGCCTTAGGCCCTGGGTTCTATTCAGTAAGATGGGAGCTAGGGATGTGAGAATATGAACATACCTATTTCAGAGAGTGCTTGAGCTCATGAATTAAATGAGTTAATATTCATAAAATATTTTTTAAAGTGCCTAATATTAGATCAGTAATGTCATATTTGATTAAAATAAAAGATAATTTTTAAATAATTTCTTCCTCTGACAATAAATCACAAGATACCATAAAAGTCAAGTTTAAAAATTAGAGCTAAGCTGGGTGTGGTGATGCACGCCTTTAATCCCAACCCTTGAGAGGTAGAGGTAGAAGGATTAGAAGGAGTCCAAGGTCAACCTTAGCTAAACATTGAGATTTCAAAGCCAGCCTGAGTGGATGATATCTTATCTCAAAAAAAAAAAAAAAAGAGCCTAAAACAACTGTTGCAAAGTTTCTATGAGGGCAATGAAAATATTCTAAAATTAGGTCGTGGTGGTAGTAAGACAGTTCTATAAATCTATTATACTTTAAAATGAGTTTTATGACAAAGTATACTTCAATAAAATAGTTTTTAAAATAACCCACCCAATAGGCTTTCTAATCCTAATAACAGAAATCAACATTCTAATTCTAGTTGGGGCTAGAGTCCCATGTGTCAAATCCCTATTCTTGGTGCATCTTCAGGCAATATTGTGGTAGGTGGCAGCCACGAGTGTGGAACATACAAGGTCTTTGCACCCAGGGCACCCAGACTTAGGCAAGCAACCATGTGTGGGAACAAAAGAGTCCCAAGGAAGCTCAAGGCTTCTGGGAAGGACGTTTCACTCAACCATAAAACAATGCAAGAACTTGGTAGCTAAGAAAGCATGTCTCAACAGGAACGTACTTTCCCTGAATTTCTTAAGCGTCTTCCTCTGAAAACGGGAACAGTGGAGTGTAACCCCACATCAAGAGCTCAAAACCATGTGAGACTGGCAGTGGCAATTTCAAATCTACACCACACAGCCAACCACAACTTCTTTTCACCTCTCCACAGCCTATTTTCTCCTCAATAAAACTGCCTGTTTTCTAAGTGTTCCTAAGTACATGGTAGGCATCCCAGTTCAGGTGCAGTAACAGCAATTACTCTATGCTGTAATTATATATAAACATAAAAACCCACACTAAGAGATCAGCATGCAAAATAGCAGGGCCACCAAGATCTTTCATTTAGTTCTGTTTATCCCTCTCCGAGGACAGCAATCCTTGGTAATCCTTCTCTACTCCCCACATTTACTCAATGAAAAAGAAAACTCGCTCCACAGCAATGGACAAGCTGACAGAATTCAACCACCCCATACTTGTTCACGTTCCAAGGTGAATTTGGTATTCTCTGAGAAGTCTTTGAAGCAAGACACTTGAAGAATTTGGGAAGTCTGAATGTACTAACTACCTACCATTAGCCATACTGGCACACTGCACATAGTTCATAGCCACTGAGAGCCCTACCCTTCTGCAGGGCTTATGGACAGTTCCCTACATCTCGGATTTATGGCTTAGTTTCTGGAGGCACATGTGCACTGATTTCATGACCTCACAAGTCTGCAGGTTAGCAACTGTCCAGAAACATAATCATGTTGCTGGGGTATTCATCTCCATCCCTAACATTGTCACAGATGGCGGTAAGACAATTGTTGGCTGGTCAAGTACTTGAAATGACTAGTTTGAGAGTGAGGCAAATCACTGCAGGATCCATGATAAACCAAAAATGTATTGTTAAAAGTCTGAAGTAGTTCATTCACCTGACTTCCTAGCCAGACATTTATGTAAGCTAGCCATGGGCTGACCAGGTTCCTAAGCAATGCTAAAAGAGGGGATGGGGGAAAATCGAGATGGAGGTTAAGAGCATTGGCTGTTCTTCCAGAGGACCCAAGTTTAGTTCCCACACTGCAACTTCAACTGGCTGTTAAGTTCCAGTTTCAAGGAATCAGATGTTTTCTTCTGACCTCCATGGGTACCAGACACATATGTGGTGAACAGATAGACATGCAAGTAATCACTTATACACATAATTTTTTAAAAAGAGAAAATAGGCTAATATGAAAGTAACTATCAGCTCTAATCTCCTTATCAGTTTCACCACTAGACTTTCTAAAAGCAATGCCTACATTACTATATGTTCCCAGATTATTCCTACACATATAATGCATCTTACAGGAAGATTAGGTAACCAACACTAGACATCTCCAGGTCATAACAGGAAAATGGACCCCAGAACCATCATATTGTCTTATTCCTAGTCTCCTGCTCAGCCTCAGGCTGCCCCAAAAGTAATATGCAGAGGGGAAACAAATTATATTCCTTATGTCAGCTGAGCGTCTTATGCATTTTGTAGTGCTGCTTGTCTGTGATCCTATTTGGGAGTTGGAGGCAGAGGATCAGAAGTTCAAGGTCATCCTCAGCTACATATCACACTCAAGCTAGCCTGGGCTCATGAGACAGAAAAGCAGGGAGTGGTGGAGAAGAAGAAGAGAGAGGAGAAAGAGAAAAAAGGGAGAGGGGAAGGGAGGGAGGATTAATTTCCAAATATGTAGGTCCTGTCATCAATTCCACCACCACGGACAAAGCTCCCAGAGTTCACTTTATTCTTCTCTTTGATCTGGTCTACAAATCTCCATGCAATCAACCAAGATGACCTGGTAGCCAGGAGCTGAATCTGTCTGAAATTTTGGGTTCAGATGTGTTTGGTCAGCTCTATCCTGAAGCCTCAATGAACTCAAACCAACACCCATGTGACTGTTCTGAAAAGCGCCCTCCTCATCCTTGCAATGTAAGAGAGGTATCAGTTCACAGACATTTCCACCCCTAAACTTCAGGTCAGGAAAAGGTTCTTTTCCCCCTACTTGCATTTTAAGTAATATTTAGCTTTTGTAACTCTGTTCTACAAATAATTCCCTTTCGCCTCTAGGCATTCTATATATTCTGAAAGATTCTCCATACAGCCAAATTTGTCTTTTCAAAATGCATTCTTTGCCAGAGACATCTCTGCAGGTTCAGCACTTGCCACTAAGCTTGACAACTTGAGTTTGGGCCCTAGGACCCTCCTATAAGATGTTTTCTTCCCTCCATGAGAACACTGTGGCGGTTGGGGATTTAGCTTAGTGGTAGAGCGCAAGGCCCTGGGTTCGGTCCTCAGCTAAAAAAAAAAAAAAAAAAGCAAAGAACACTGTGTCACATCTTGACCATGATGGTGAGCAAACATGCAAACAAAGACACATGCACATACACAGAGTAAATAAGTGTAAAAACAATTAAAATACTCCTTCTTTTTGTTTCACTATTCTCTCTTAAATACGCTGGTGTTTAGTAAGGATGTCCTCTGAGATATCTGCTAGTAAGGTTCTTTAAGATCCTCTTCAAAGGCCTTGCACACAGTCATTGCTTTAGCTTACTGGTAAAACTGGCTTTAACATAAGGCTTTACAGGGCCAACAGTTTAAAATTATCCGTAAGCTCTTTCTACCCCTTCTACATTCTTCCTAACTACTTAAAAATGTTTGAGCCTCAGGGAAAATATGAATAACTGGATGGCTCTGCAGTCTGATGCCTGGCTCCAGCCTTGGACTAATCCATTCCTGTCTTCACCATAAATGTGTCTTCTATAGCAAGACACTGGCCCACATTTCGTAGCATCCAGCAAATATGCTCACTAAAAAGCTCCTTGGAGGCCATCGGAGGCCCCAGTCTCCTCAGGGTATCTACACACTTTTACCCTTTCCTTTCCAGTAATTAAGCCCATATTTACATCCTTGGTTCAAATTCTAACTTGACAGGATAACTTCAAGATGGATCCCAGATGGATCTAAAATTTTTTAGACAGTCAAATGAAAGGCTAAAAGAGAATATGATGAAATACTAACAGAACAAGGATGGAGACAGCACACTGTTTAAATTTAAAGCATTCTCAGGCCAGCAAGGTGGCTCAGTAGGTAAAGGCACTGACTGCCAAGTGCCTTCTTTAGTCCATGTACCAATGCAAATCAAAACCACACTACTATGCCACTCCACACTCAGTAGGGTGGCTTCAAAGGAGGGAGGAGGTAACAAGTGCTAGAAGTATACAGAGAAATGGGAACCCTCACCACTGTTAGCAGAAATGTAAGGTGTTATCGATGCTGTGGGAAACAGAAGTCCAACAGAAGCCATTGGGTGACACACACCTGTAATCCTAGTACCAGGGAAGGATGGTCTTGAGTTTCAACTCAGTGTAGCCTACATCCCCACCCCAGCACCAAAAGTTAGACATTGAACTACTTTGTGATTCAGCAATTCCAGTTGTAGAATGTACTCAAAATACTGAAAACAGAAATTCAAACTAATTCTTGCATGCTAGTGTTCACAGTTGTGTTGTGTAGAATAGCCAACTGAAGTACCCATCAGTAGATGAATGTCTGAACAAAGTGTGGTCTATCCATGCAATGAAACAGCCTTCCGCCTTGGAAAGGAATGAAGTTCTCCTACATAGATGAATCTTATAAAACAAATCCCATACAAAGGATACAAACTGCTCTATTCTGTTCATTCTAGGAAAAGCAGAGTGATAGGGACTGGGGCCGTGTAGAGAGGGACAAATGAACTGGTACTGAGCCAGGAGGGAGCTTCTATTTGGAAAGACAGCAACATTCTACACGTAGATGGTGCTTGTGACTCCAACAACGTGAACAAATTTAATGCCATTGAACTGTACTTAGGATTAGCTATAAACTTTATCTTACTTTTCACCATAGTAAGAGAAAATACTATACATGGGGAAGAAAAAGAAAGAGAAAAGAAAGTGAAAGGAAAGGAAAGAAAGGAAAAAGGAAAGGAAAGAAAAGGAAACAGAAACAAAACAAAACAAAACAAAGGAGGAAAACAAAATCCCCCAAATTAAGCATTGGAAAAAATACTTCCTGAAGAGCATCTAGACTTTTAAAAATTGCTACAGCTCAATGAATCAGGCATGGCAGGTCAAAGTCACAGTTCAAGGTCAGCAGAATTCTTAGCACTGACAAAATGAGGCACATGGAAGATGAGATTAAACACTAGAGCAGCAGGCAGCTGACAGTCAAGAACCACACAGAAAAGATGGCACATTAGATGCTGGCATGGCTGCCAATCTTCTGCCTTCAAGGCTTGCCTAGCTCTTAGCCTTAGGCTCCAAAGACCTGAAGATCTGGGTAACTTCCTTGACTGGGAAAAGAAATCTATCTCCATGTACACACACCCAACAGCTCCAACAGTCTAGAGCAGTCCTGCGGCCTTCACTCCCCACCACCTTCTCATCCCTGAGGAAGCCTACTGTGCTGACCAACAGTTAGTGGACAGAAAGCCAAAGGCACTCTGCAGAGCACCACATAAATTCTCCAGCTCCTGTGGTAGAACCAGAACTCTGTGGTTTGTGTCTGGGACACTCTAAGTTCAATATAACCCTTCAACAGTCACGTCTCCATCACTGACACACAGGCTTCTAGGGACCAGAAGAGAAGTGCCAATCATCAAAACTCACAGATGCAACTCCCACATCTTCTACATAAGGAAGCTGCATTATTACTTTGTTTCTTGATCAACTTTGCATTGCCTTAGTGAATGTGGGACGGCAAGTGACGGAAGAGCAATTCACTGGCACGCTGGGGACAATCTACAGCTGAGGCACTGAAGCTGAACTACAAGATCTTTAACCCAAGTGCAGTCTGGTTCCTGCCCCTCCTAGAGGTACACTGTCTATTTGGTGAGAGACCACAGCCCCTGCTCTAACTTATTATCTGGGACAACCGGTAGATTCAAGGAGCTATTACACTGTTCACTTTTCATTCTATTTGCTTACTTGATCCACATTTCACACCTTAGCTGTATCACTCCAACTGTGATGTATTTGTAGAGGCTGCAGCTGAGCAACATCAAGATTTGATTCTAGTTTGGTCCTGCAACTATTACACAAGCCAAGACTTTTTTATATATAAACTTTTTAAATTCATTTTACATACCAACCACAGATTCCTCTCTCATCCCTCGTCCTGCTCCCCCCACCAACCTCCCCCCTCACTCACCTCCCATCTCCTCCTCCAAAAGGATAAGGGCTCCCATGGGGAGTCAGAAATGCCTAGTACATCTGAATGTACAAGCCAAGACTTTAAGCATGCTTTTGTCAACATAGCCAGCCCTCTCTAATGAGAGCTGAGATCTAGCATGGTTTTGTACAGATGTTACCAAACAGATTCCTTCCCCATGAAAGCTGGAGACCAAACCTAGTCATCATCTACCAGTCTTGCTTTGATAAGTGAACGTCCCTCTCAAGCTGATTCTAGGAATGTGATAAACACTCCACACTGCCTTGCTCTAACCTAGAAGGGCTCCTTCCATTCTCTAGCACCCACCTCC
Source organism: Onychomys torridus (assembly GCF_903995425.1). Classification (NCBI taxonomy): domain Eukaryota; kingdom Metazoa; phylum Chordata; class Mammalia; order Rodentia; family Cricetidae; genus Onychomys; species Onychomys torridus. The sequence continues at coordinate 30,441,514 of NC_050446.1, read as the reverse complement.
TTTTTTCACAGGAGTCCCAGAAAGATAAGGGTTCTGCCTTCTTTTATGCTACTGGAGAAATCATTTCTAAGGGTCTCTGGGGACTGAGCAGGATGTCTATAAAACTTTCCCTCCGTTCACCAATCTAAGCAGTATTGCAATCCTAAAAAGCCCTATTCCACCCATGCCTGGAGATGTTCCAATGAATGGGGATTTCCCCAACTCCTGGCCAGACCAACCCTGACCATCCATTTCCTGTTGGAAACTTAACAGGAGCTGGCAGTAAGAAGAGGGCATCTGCATTCAACTCTTGCAATTGCCTGAATCCTGCTGTTCCTGTCATCCCTTGGGACCACATTCACTTTAGCATAAATGCTGTGACAAATATTTCTCTGTAGAACCTACTCGTAACAACTGGGCATCTTTGTTTAAGTAAGCAACTTCCTGCTATTTATCTTGAGAATTTTTTTCTCTAGAAGTCTTCAATGTTCTGCAGTGGCATTATCTTCCCATCCGGCTTCTCTTGTATAAAATGGAATTCAAAATTGGTTCATTTGAAACAAACTTGATACCCTTAACATTGTAACAAGATGGGGATAGAAGGTAAGCTCTCTTAAACTCAATGTTGGTCTCATACACCTCAAAAATAAACAAGCAAATCCACCTTCTACATGACCCAAATGAGAACATCCAGGAAGAGAAAATAAACATGCAGATCACATTTGTAGAGTGAATCACTTTTCAATACATGCTTAGGATTTTGCCCCCACACACTTAGGAAGTAAATTCGGTGTTATCATGCCTACTGCAAAAATAATTCTAAAATTATATTGCTCACCCAAACCTATTCAGCATGTGTCAGACATGAATGTAAATCCAAGCTGCATCTCTAAGCAAAGAACCTACATAACTAACGTTCCTCCATACTGATATCTAGATGACCAAATTACATGAAGTATCTCTGGGATTGCACACATACTCAGAGTAACAGAACTGAGCACAGCAACCACATGGGAACACACAGCTCACACCTCTGCTATAGACTTCCTCAAGACATTTCAGGATGACCAGATGATCCTCAGCACAGCTGAATCTATGTTATTTTGTACTTACATTTTATGACACTTTCTATGCTTAAGATGCACAAAGTTCAAGTCTGAGAGAATCTCAAGGTCCTTGGACATGATATTTCCATGCTTGTTTCTCGAAGGTCCTTAAGAGCAAAGACAGCTACTACCTAAATAGAAGCTAATTGTTTGCAACAGAATTACAGTTGACAATCAGCAAGTGCCCAGGTATGATGGCCTACAATAAGTGTGAATCAGCAACACCCAAGTCAGGAGAGGAAGAACAATCCTCATTCAACAGCAACAACTATAAGAGATGGCAAGAAGCTGCAGAATATCAAGGACTTAAATTCACTGAAACTGAAACACTCTATAGCGCTCACTCTAACCTGAATGAGTCCTGCATCTGCTTTAGGAAAGCCTAGTCATTACGCTCTCCATGCTCCCAGAGGTCAACTGCAAGATGGCAGAGAACATCAGGAATCCCATTCAAGGTAACAACTGGTTGAAATACTGAAGAAAATACTAAAGTACAAAGGAGCAAGGGAAAACAAAAGCAGAAAAGAGCCCAACTACATTACCAAACCATGAGAGAGGGCAGAAGCTGTCACTGGAGTCTGTCTTGCTGCCTGCCATGGGTGTCTGCCAAGCTAACCCTAATTCTGAGCCCATCAGAATCCGGAACTTTCACAACTCATTTGTTAGACTCCATGCACTGTCAGGAGAGCAAATGACTTTATTGGAAAAGACCATAGAAAATTCTGCTGTCTTGCTGGTTCTTTATTGAGAAAGCCCTTGTTCCTCCCTGCTAAAAAATAATTCATTTAGTGCACCCTTGCATGTGCACATTGGGTCCTGCAGTGGATCTCGACCACATTGTCTCACTGCAATCAGCCTCAGCAGCCTCCTGGGAAGGTCACTAATTGAGGAAAGGGACTCACTTATCCAGCCCACATTCCTAGGCCCTCCTGCTCCCTTCCCCCATGCTCCAGCCTCCAAGTACCAGGCTCCATTAGTACAGTAATAAAACCACTACTGTTTGGTCAGCAGTAATGAGTTCTAAAAGTATGAATGGAGTGCTTCACGGAGAAGGACTATTGTTAGGTGCAGCATCAATCAAGGACAGTAGATATAGCAGCTTTAAAAAAAAAAGCATGTCAGGACTGCAGTGAAAAGCAGCACAACCCGCGCTCCTCAAGGACAGCACAATGTAGCCTGGACAACTAAATAAATGGCCAGTGAACAGATGCCTTCATCTCCACAGCGCTGTCTCCGCTGAACCCGCATGTTAAAATCCAGGGGTAACTGTTCAGTTTTGAGAAATGGTGTTTCAATTGTCTTCTCTGCTCACTACCTAAAAGTCACCCAAACTTGCCAACCTCCTTGATGTCCTTGTATTTATTAACCTTTCAAAAGAAGAAAAGAAAGAGGAGGGGAAAATAGTTAATAAAATAAGTCTGCCTCACTTCCCTGTCTACTAGCTTCAAGGGTGGAAAGTAGGTGGGTGAGCTGCTAACCTTCCTGGGTCTATTTCCTCAGCTGGTACTATGGGTTGAAATGCAAACTTGATGGGTTTTGATCCATTACAACAGCAAATTCATGTGGTCCAAATGCATTGCAATCAAAACACTTGGTCATTTAGCTGAGAGAAACTACTGAATTTACTGAAAATGACCTTGAATTCCTCCTGATCCTGCCTCCAGACTACAGGCATTTACTACCTACCATACCCAGTGTAATAATTTAGATCTCTAATACAGCTACTAGCTAGAGAAACATTCTGGTAACTTCACCTGTAGTTAATACAAGTTTATCCACATTTTTTCATTAGTCCTGTATTTGTTTTCACTGAATATACAGCCGAATGCATGCTAGGCAATTAGTCTAGGCTTTGAACCACATTCCTAGCCAACGTGCTCTAATTTTATCTACCAAAAGGTCTTCCTAATTATCTCTTGGTGATAGAAGGTTTGGGGTATTTGTTTTTGTTGTTTGGGGTTTGTTTGTTTGTTTTTTTAATAATACATTATAAGGTTCCACTAACCTATAGATGAATAAATGCCAAACATTTCCCATGCCCTCCCTGAAGGGGCCACCTTCGGGATCAGCACCAAGCCTGACCAAGAGCTGGCATGGCTTCTGCACAAAAGGGACTAAGGAGAAAGGAAACAGAAACAACACTTTCAGTTGGTGCAGAGCAGCTGCCGAAATGAGAAGAAAAGGGAAAGCTGATGGAGGAAACTACCAGGCTTAACATTGTCTAGGCAATAGTCCTTCTTTCCTATTTGTCGATATTGGAATGGCTGTTATCAAACTCCTACTGACTGATGAAATCCAAGAGACTTCTTCAAACAGATAATAATCACCCAAAGAAGAATTGTGTACCAGGCTAGTACTGAGTGTTCTTTTCTTCTCTGGATTTTACTGCATTAGTTATCATGTCTCAGTATCAGGGACTCTAAAAGGGGGAAAAAAAAAATGCGGAAGAATTTTAAATTACAATCAATTCAACAGAACACTGGCAACAATTTTGTTCCACACTTTAAAAAATAACATGTTATATTTGTGAAGGATAAAAAGAAAAAATATAAGAAAAAACAGAATCAGAAAATATTCTGCTCTAAAGGGCACTCTAGGGAGAATCCTGTGAGAGCTGCATGTTTTCCTATCCACCCTTGGCCTCCACTGCCCTTGACCCTGGGAAGAAGTCTATCTTTTGATGTTCTTGTTGAGTCTTATTAAGCTGATAAAGAACAACACAGAAGTACAGCCTTCACCAGTCTCCAAATGCCACCTGCCCCAAAGTTCAACACTGGAGAGGAAAATCAGTTTTCTTTATGTAGCCCAGAAGGAGCTTTTCCTTTTTCCGTTGTGCCAAGTTAGGGTCCAAACCCTTAGTCACAGCCCCAAGTCGAGAGAACACAGACTCTAATGAGTGGTCACACAATAAAGGAAAGAAATGTTTAGTCAGCACTCAACTGCTAAGTACTCCTGAATGTAAGATCTTTGGAAGAGGAAATGGAACAAAAGTAAGTAAGTGACCTAGCATTTGTCTTCCAGGTGACATTGGGGTGTTTTTTACATGATCTTAGCTATGTGACCATCATAATAGGGATCACCTCCCCCATATCACAAAAGCAACACCCTAGGGCTAACACAGACACCTGCTAACTTAAAATATTGATTGGGTAATCAGCCATCACACCTCCACTGGAAGCTGAAATGCCACAAAGTACAAAAGGACATCTGGTACCCCAAATAAAAAGGTACAGTGTGGGGCTGGAAAGATGGCTCATTGGTTAAACTCACAGGCTGCTCTTGCAGAAGATCAGGCTCAATTCCAAGCACCACACAACTATCTGAAACTCCAGTCCTAGGGGATGCAGTGCTCTCCAAAGACATAGACTTACATTCAGGCAAAACACCCTGACACATAAAATAAAATAATGATAATAATAATAATAAACAGTTTAAAGTGCCATGTGCTCAGCATCCCAGGAACTGGGCCACAAGGGAGTCGTCGAAGTTAAATGCACTTGTCAGAATATGGAAATTTACTGAAAGAGGAAGGAGAAGGAGACAGATGGAGACAGCTGACACCAGGACCAAGCTAAGACAGTGAACAAATAACCAGGCCTTTTGTCCAATACAGTCATGTATCACTGAACAATGGGGACATGTTCTGATATCTTACACAACTTTGTGTGTCAATATCATAGAGGGTACTTACACAAACCTCAACAACACAGGTCAACCACTGGACATGGCCTCTTAACAAAGTCAAGAGATTGGTAAGCACAAGTTACATGAAGCTACCAGCAGCTAACACAACATGCTGTTTGCCATGAAAGGGGTTTTTGGTTTTGTGGGGGTTTTGTTGTTGCTGATGTGTGTTTTTGGAAGAAGCACATTCTGATGATATAGTACAATGATAACACAGACTAACACAGTCTGTCATTGTCCCTAGCACCATTGTGTACTTACAACACATAGTTGTTTATACTACACTTACCTCACAGGCACCATTTACATCAGCATCACTGTGAAGAAGTGAGATGCCTATAGCCCTAAGAGATAGAGATTTTTTCAACTCATGGTTATCTGTCATATACACGGTCTGTTGTTATATAGAACATGATTGACTGAGCTAAGTGGTGTTATGAACCTGTTCACAAGTTCTTTATATAGTCCAAGATAGGTTAGAATCCTCTTAGGAAATGGAAGAGAGGGTTTTAGGATCCACTTCCCATGACACTTCTCCTTCCAGAAGAGTAATGTCAAGGAAATGTGTACATACTGAGCAATGATGGCCTAAGGACATATTTCTAAAGAAAGTGACATGCTTCTTCTCTTTAGAGAACACCTCCTTCTCTTTTTAGGACATTTCTGGTGGTATATACCCCACTAACATATATGTTCCCCCAATACAACAACCACCCCTGTTTCTTCAGGCTTGTTAGGAATTATAACTTCACTTCCCCTTCTTAGAAGGTCTTTCTTTTCCTAACTCTTGTCTGTTCTTTTTTAAGACAAGGTCTCATATAGTCTAGGCTAGTTGGCCTCACTACGTAGTCTTCACAAGGATGCCCCAAACTTCTGATCCTCCTGTCTCCGCTTACTAGACTGCTGGGATTACAAACATGTACCACAACTGCTTTTAAGCAGTGCTGAGAACTGAAGCCAGGGCTTCATGTATGTTAGGGCAAGCAACCTCGGACTTAACTAAAGCCCCAGCCCAACTATTACCTGTTTCCAATCAGTTCCCTCAGGACAGAATGTTGCAGCTGACTCTTCTAATAGTAACTATCTGCTGGGGCAAAAAGAGAGGGAAAAGCAAATGGTTCTTTGACAGTACTGTGTGAAGTAAACCAGAGACCGGGTGGTTTGCACTTCTTTAACTAAACGTAATTAAAACAGTCACTACCACTACATTTAGTAGCAAGAAAGTGGGGGAAAATAATTCTAGCCAATGAGACTTAGTTGTATTCCCACAACTAATCCTAGGGCAGCCAACAGGATTCCCGCACGCACACACACACACACACACACACACACACACACACACACCAAATTGAACAACATTAAACAGAGAGAGAGTTTTCACCTAGAAAGTCCATCATGAGAGGACTTACTTTTTCACTAGAAATATAGGCTTACATGAAATGAACAAATGTTACTCATCCTGAAACTGGTGGGATGGAATCACAGTATCCTCAAGTGAAGTCTCAGAAGCCATGTTTTGCTATGACCACCAGCCTAGTGTTTCCCACACCCCTCCATCCCGAAGAATAATCCTAAAAATTAGAATTTAGAATTCTTCTTTCCCAAGGTAGGTCCAAACCCCTTTTCATCAAAGCTAACCATGAAATCTTAAAATACTAACTTATCTTTCGCTTTTCTGAGTAAGAATTGTCCATAAAGAAATTAAGACCTTCATTCACTCCAAAGATCGCATTCTATACCTGATGAGAAATGATAGAACTGAGAATCCAATAAGACTGACCACACTTGCTGACTTTACCCCTCTTCTGATCCATTCACACTTCTACACACTTATCCGTGTGTGTGTGTGTGTGTGTGTGTGTGTGTGTGTGTGTGTGTGTGTGACGAGCAAGATAGTTCATAGAGTAAATACAGTTGCTGCCAAAACTGGTAACCCAAATTTGAGACTCAGAACCTACATAGTGGGAGGAGAGAACTGAATCCTGAAAAATGTCCTCTGACTGCCACACACATACACTTTTATGCACATAATTGATAGACAGACAGACAGACAGATAGATTTATTTTTGTGAATTTTCTTAAATAAAGTTTAAAAAGTATATCGCATTTGGAGGTCTTCATTCTGAAGACTCCCCTGTCAAGGAATATTCCAGCCAAATACACTACTAATTCCTAGTGCTTCTCTCTTGGAAACTGTCCTTTATTATGGAGTGTCAACAGTTATTCATTGTGGTGACCAGAGAAAGAATTCCCCTCTTTCTATGCCTAAAAATCCAAAAGGCATAGTCAGACATTGAGGAATGCAGGGAAGGAATAAGGAAATGAGGTTGGGACCCTCGCCTGCTCTACCATAGAAGTATGGAAATTCATGAATTACCTTGAATCCTTCCAAAGTCTGGTTCCTCTTGCTGCAGAGTCAAGTCAGAGAATCTGGGGCCTTAGCACAATCACTTTCAGAATGCCAGACCTACTCATCATTAGCTCTACTCAAGAGTTGGCTTCCTGATGTTCTGAATTTAATTTAAAAAAAAAAAAAAATGTGGTCCTTCCCAAAGAGGACTTGTCCATCAATGACCACTGTCATTCTGTTGCTATGAAAGGCCAACCATCCATTAGCTGCGTGCGAGGGCAATGTGACTCCAGATGCATGGGTTTAGGCTCTACTCAGTGAGCACTGCTAAGACTCAACACTCGTGTGCTGTAGAGGTTTGCCTGCAAAGCCTCGTGCTCACGACCAGAGAACACTTGGAACGACAGCTATTCTCTGGAGACCAAAGCATGAAGTGACACTGCCTAGTGACTGTTGGCTAAACCAAGGTAAGCATGAGCACAGCCTGCTGTTTAGTCTTACTATCTCCACTGCTTCTTCTCCACCACTGCCACTTCAAAATTAACCTTCTCCTCGTCATTCTGTCTCAAGTTCATACTTCTAGTCACTTACCGTGCTATTATGACTTCTGTACCTCTGAAACCTTTCTTCTGGTTCAACTTTTCCTTCTTTCCATAACTTTGACTTCAACTGAAAGGTATGATATTATGTCATGGTTTCAAGCCCCGTCTCCATTCCTAAGCAGCAGGACCCTGGACAGTTAATCGCTCCTTTAAGCTGCTATCTGAAAACAGTTATTCTGGAAGGAAGATGTAGAAAATCATATAGAAAGTTCCCATTGGACATTACCACCATCAGTTCCTCAGCCTCAATCAGTTCTCCATCATTGCCTAGTTAGACTGCTAAGCTGGGTCCTCAGGTACCCAGAGTCAATAGAGCAGCCATGTTGACATCAGCTTCATTTAATACATCAATTGTTTGGTACATCAAATTCTAAGTACACCCCAACCCACCAGTGGCTTTTCTCACAATTTCAATCACATCCCCTATGTAACCAGGGTTTTAGGGTGGAAGTCCCAGCTCCAGCCAGGCTGCTTTGTCCATTAAAGATATAAGTGATGAAAAGCACAGAGAGGAGATTTGAGTCCCAAGCTTATCTTCCTAGGTACTAAAAGGAGATTAGGTTTAGATAGAGGAAAAATTGGGGCCATGGGCACCACATACCCATAATTAAATCAATTCTGGTCAAGGTGTGAAAATGGTCCTGCATGGTGGCCCAGTACGTTGTTTATCCTGAAAGAATCAATTTGGTTTCTTCTAGAAGATGCTTGTTTTTGGTCCAAGGTGCTGTCACCTTTATCTGGACTGGTCTGCCTGGCCATGCTTTGCTCTTAAAATCCCAGGTGACTGGACTCATCTGTGTGCCTTCAGCCTTGGACAGAGATGAGATAGGTTATGTACATAAACACTCCTTGAGTGATTCACATGCCTGTGCAGAGTCAAAGAGAAATCTGAACCAAAGTAAAGGAGACAGACACAAATGAAGGCCAATGTGCCAAGCTTTCTCGCTCTTTTAATTTCCCTGTGGATCCAAGTGGGGAGCTGCTGCTTCTCAGCAAAAGCAGACTGTTAAGTATCTACTATACTTTATTCGGACTGTCAGAACGCTCACTCTCCTCTCCTAACCTCTTTCTGAAAGTTCTAAAAAAGGCTCTAGCTTTAGCATAGAGCAAGGGCCATGATTTCACTATCTTCCTCTATGTCCTCACCCCCAAAAGCGAAGTTATCAAGAATTAATGAACAAGCAACATTCCCTAGACATTTTTATACTGAAGGCAGTTCTGGTGGCTGTTATTCCCATGGCCCTGAGAATGTTTAAACCATTATACAACACAGCAGAGCAGGGTTGGGCAGAAGCCAGCTAGCCCAGTTTCCTTACAGCAATGTAGTATCTTGTTATATGGATGAGGTAAAGGGCAGGACACAAGAAGAAAGCACAGGCCAGCACTTCATCAAAGGCTTTTAACTTCCAAAGCCTGAGAAGAAAGTTATGGAGTCAACTCCCATTCCTTCATCCCTCTCAACCACTAACTGTTGCGGTTTCAAGCATCTGCTGAGGGTTAGTTTGGGAAATCAGCACACAGGGAATAAGTACACACTTCAACCAGATCTTCAGTCAAACCATTTCAGGAAGGAAAACACACAATAACAGTTCAACACATAATTCCTGAATTTCACTAAATTTGACTGTTAGAGTCTGTTGACTTCATTTTTAAAAAAGAAAGAACAGATAAAATGGTAAGCTAACAGCCTGACAACTAACAGGAAACTCCAGATAGTCTCACCTCAGTTCTCGTACTCCTGAGGCTTGAACCCCATAAATGATTCATAAACCAGTTGCCAACATTTGCTAAGCGGACAACAGCAGAGACACAAAGGTAACAATAGAAAACACAAGGCAGAATCACCTTATTTCAAGAAGCAGGAGGAGCAGCAGTAGTGGAGATGGTTCACTGAGCAACGTGCTCCTGTACCAGCCTTAAGAACCTGAGTACGGATGCCCCACACTAAGGTAAATGCAAAGCAGCAAGCATCTGTGACCCCAGCCCCTGAGGTGGGGCAGTGGAGACAGTGGAGCTCTCTACCCAGCCAGCCTAACAACAAACAAATCTATGAGCTTTGGCTTCAGTGAGGAACCTCATCTTGGAAACAGAGAGTGAGTGATACAGGAACACACGCGATGCTGACCTCTGGCCTCTGTATGCTTACATACAGGTGTGTGCAGCCGCACAGAAATGTGCACGCACACACAGTGGCTTTTTGGAGACAAAATGACCCAAGAGCCACATACTTACCACAACTATTCAGAATCTGTTGATTACTTTATAGATAGGGATACAACCAGGATTCTTTTGATTTTCAATTGTGCCTATGTGCTATAATGAGGAAACCTATTTCTCCCAGGAAGTAGAAAGGAAAGAAAATAAAGGTTTGGTTCTGAGGAAAAGAAAGCAAATTGGCTCACAAACACAAACAGCGTATTTGGAAGAGCACTGTTTCACATCAAACCTCAAATCACTCTTCTGTAAATGGAACATTTCTTACTGTGGGAAGAGCAATGTGGCAATATGTGCTCCAGAGCCAGAGAACAGCTCAGCAGCAGAACATGAAAATCAGAACCCAAGAGGTGAAAGTGGCCCATGGAGGGAACTGGGACTACTGTGTGTACAGAGACCAACAAATGTCCTCAACCACAGCATTCAAGACACCTATAAAGAAAATCATTCTCTCTCTGCCTCTCTCTCTCTCTCTCTCTCTCTCTCTCTCTCTCTCTCTCTCTCGATACCCCCCCCACTTCTCCCCACCATTAATAGCTATCCAAACCTCAAAGAGTGCCCCTGCTTTCACAAGAAAACTTTCTCTATGCCTCTCCTTCCTAGGACACAGTTGCTTACTTTGAGAATTGAGAGGATTTCCTCTTTGAAAAACAAAGCAACATCAGTGTAGAAAGGAGGAAATCTAAATTCTGCAATACTGAAATTAATGGATAAGGATTTCTATTCATTGAAGACTGATAGAATCTACTCTGAAAAGAAAAAAGAGAGGATATAGATATGATAGATAAAAAGGTAGATTACTGAGTATATTTTTAAAAGGCAACTACTAGTTTTAAATATTTTATATTGGATTGGATTTTTGTATATTGTATACAAATTATGTATATTGATACAAATTTGAGATTGATTTACATAGATAAGATAAGATAAAGAGGTAGATTATTGAATCTACTTTTAGAAAGCAACTACTAGTTTTAAATATTTTACATTGGATTGGATTTTTTATATTGTATACAGATTATGTATATAATACAAATTTTGATTTTGTTAGAAAATACTGTACATATATTTCTAATCTTGTTCAAGATATTTGCATCTATACAGTTCATTTAACAAAGTAATGCAATTTGCTAATCCTTGAAAGTTGTTATTACCAACTATTAGGATATAAAGAAATGAAAGTTAGTAGTTAGACATTACAATCGAACTTGTAGTCATATTAGGTATGTTTTCAAGGTCAAGCAGAAATATATTTTAGGTAGATAGGTCATCTTCAAACCCTTCAGAGAGCTACAGAATATGGCATTTAAGGTGTTTTAATAACATAGATTTTCTTTTACTTTTTTTTTTTCTTTAATGACTATGAGATATGTCAGCTCCTGGCAGCACCAATCTACTTCAGAGAAAATATAGGCATCAAAGAAACTGCATACGGAGTTAACTTTCATTGTGGCAAAAGTTTGCCACTGGGCAAGAAAGTGTCTTGCATCAACTGCTGACAGTATGCTATCTAAAATGGACAAACAGGACACAAAACAAAGGACTACCAATCCTTGCCAATACAAGTATGGTTGCAGCTTTGGCAACAGGCGTCCTCTGAGTCCAGGACAATATGGCACCATCGCTGAAGTGGCCTTTGCAATCTGGAAAAGGTACAGTGCCCCATTCTTCGAAGGCAGCTGAACAGGCAGTGGACCAATGGCTCCTGGTGTGCAGTAGAACATTAGCTGGAACAGTTATTCTTGGAGGAGTAACCAGGCTGACAAGAGTCTGGCCTATCAATGGTAGACTGGCATTTAATAAAGGAGATGAAGCCACCCAAAAGCCAAAAAGAATGGACAGCCAAACGTCAAAAACATCAGCAATTTCCAGAATTTAAAATCCTGAATCTTGACAGGACACTGATGAATTCATGTTTATCTGGTACATGGAAAACTCAACACTGAATGTGGGGTCAAGCTGTAGGCCTTATGTACATCCTGCTTCACAAATGAGTCTGTCGATACATTAAGCCTATAGGCTAAAGATGACACCCCAACATTGAGGAGAAACCTTGGGTGACTGTCCAGGCAGCTGGCTGTTTCTGTCATAACTCACAATTTATGGAAGCCGCTTGTTAGCACTTCCTATTTTACTAGATAATATTATTTCCTTCTTGGGTCTCTGAGGGAGTTAAGATTAGATAGTTGTAGTTACAGTTTTCCTTGTTAACAATTTCAGAAAAGAAAATCACTAAGAAGTCTAAAGTGTATAAATTTGAAAGACATCAGAAAATAGTTTTCTGTTGGTAATACAAAATAGGATAGAAAGTGAATTAGATACATTTTGGGCTCACCAAAATAGGATAGATAATGGAATATTTTCGCTGAATTTTTCAAATGCAAATGGACTAGACATTGTTGATGTATTTATTGCTTGTATATATTATATATAGTTATTATACTTATTGTATATAGTTTTTCTTATATTAGTTATAATTTTTTATTTTTTATTAGACAAAAAAAGGGGGGGATGTGGTGATATTTTATTTGTGCAACCCAATAAAGTTTATCTGAGGAAAAGAGGAAAAAGGCAGCCACTATATTAAACAGAGAAGTCAGGCAATGGTAGCACACACCTTTAATCCTATCATTCAGA